>NC_060213.1:75914166-76224444 GCF_021130785.1 Homalodisca vitripennis
CTGTCAGTTTCGTATTCAAAATATTTGTTTAATAGTCCATCGTAAAAGATTGAGAGGGAAACTATATTCGTAACGGTCTTTTTCCGTAATCCCTAAAATAGTAATAATAACAATTTTAAACTATAAAATTATCGCTGAAACACAGATCCATTATTAAATATTCTGGAATGTACCAATAACGTTTACGAAATACGAATAATTTATTTACTGTAAACATTTATTAGGGATAATTACTAAATGCACTATGCTGAAAAACAGTTTTTAGTTATATTTATAAAAACATCAATTTTCCATCCTATCCGGAACACGCTGATCAGTCAGGTGAACATTCTATAAACCCTCTCATATATTTTAAGATTATTGGTAATATTACTGTTCTATGTTAAGTCTAAGATATGCGACTTGACATCTGATTCTCTCTGAAAACACTAAGTAGTTTCTGTGGAGAAAAATGTTTTCTTTGTATTAATAGATTACTAGTTGAAATAAATCATAACCTTTAATAGAGATTTGGAACATATTTACAAGTATGTTTTCTGATATTCAATTGATGATTTTATGACTACTTCAAGGCATTCATTTTTCTTTTTTTACGTCAATAGTAAAATTTAAATTCTATAATATGGTGTCTAACTGCATAATGATAATATCTATACGCTCTTATGAACGTTGCATTAATAAAATATTTAGTTCTGCAACTTTCAATATTTCTGTATAATGAACAGAAATCAACCAATTGTTTCTGACCATTAAACTAATTTAGGTGGCTATTCATAAAATTATCACTAACATTTTATGGTATGGGTATGATGAAAGGAAGTAAATCTAGTTTGATCTTACCGTGTTAGACTAGATCCAAATTAATTATCTATGGAAAGAAGTTGTGGCTGTGACGATTTGTAACAATGTTGGCAGTTGTCTGATTATTTTCCGCAAATAACTACGACACCTTTTTTAGAATATAGTGTATTTAAATAAATAGCTAAACATTAGAAAAGCTTATCAATCGTGGGCTCGAAAGAATTCTGTCTGTATGCCTATATTTCTGTCTGTCTATCACAAAAACAAATTTACTACAGACTTGAAATGGTGCATTAAGCTTTATGTACACCTTATATTATAAAAACTGAATTTTATGAAGGTACTTATAACTCCGAGGGAGTAGGCTTAATTTGTAAACATCCTCAATATAGGCACAAAACTTGAATGATATTAACACGTGTAGTCTAACTAAAATCATCCAAACACATAAAAGATAATTTTATATTGAATCTGTGTGTAGATTTATATTGTAAACACTCAACTGCAAAAGCAACAAAGCTTGGTACACAATCACGTCACGCATAAATCTAGATTTTAAAGAGACTAAAATTTTTTTTATCATATTATGGGGATGGCCTGCAAGAAATTAAAAGAAGTTCTTAAATGAGAACATAGGTCGAGTAGTAGATCAAATTAAAGATCTCTCTTTATTAGTAGAGTGCGAAACGACCAACTTCAAAGGGCTCAATCTTAAAAATTAGGCTGGTTTAAAGATTAAAACATTTACAGTTATGTCCCGTTCTATATGGTTTAATATTCTCGTCTTGACTCAAGTTGTGAAAGTTAAACTTAGTAAATGGATACTGAACTTAAGATATAGTTCTTAGTAAACATCCAATTGGGAATGGCCTACAAGGAGTTTTAACCGTAAACCTAGCTCAAGATGTACATTATTATGAAGGTGTTGTTTAGAATACTCTGAAATCAGTTAATATAATATGGAATTCTTATTTTTAAGTTGAGCGCTTTGGACTTCAGTTATGTACATCTTACATTACACTTTAAAACAACGTACATCTTGAGCTATGCTTACATTCACCTTTTTAACGAACTTTTTATAGACCATCCTCATTGGATGTAAAATCACTAACTACAACTAAACACTAAAAACTAATTCATAGTTCCAGTATTCATTTATTAAGATTACCTTTGACAATTTGAGCCAAGCCAAGAATACATTGACATGTATTGTAAATGTTTTAAAATTAAACCACTATCGTTTTTTAAAGAGTGATCGCTTTGAAGTCGGATTTGCCTCATTATACTCTACTTGTAAGATCTTTAATTTGATGTACTACTAGACCTATGCTCTCATGTAAAATTTCCTTCTGACTCCTTGCGGGCCACCGCCCCCCCTCCCCTTGACGTGATATTGTATTGTAGTTACTTTAAAAAGTAAATGTATAAGTTCAGTAAAGATGTACCAAGTTTTATTGCTTTACTTTTCATCGTTCGGGAATTAGCAAGCCCCTGAGGGACTTTCCTACATCCTGTAAATGTAAACGTATATTCATCTCAATTTGTTTCGCGTAACTTTATTAAATTTATATTTGTATTTTTCCTATTAAACGTCTATCAAAGATTGATGTTAGGTTATAGAAAATTCATTATCTATCCTTCATGGTTCTCGCTAGTTGGTGATGAATGAGTCAGTCACTCAGGTCATAAACTTTCACGTACATATACCATTTGATATAGTAAAGCATGTAGACCAACTCATACATCATTAGTTGGTGATTTGTTGTGTACACTTTTTAATGTTATAAATCCCAACTTAATGAACTATAATGTGACTAAGTACAAAATATCTCGTAATTGTTTATCTTTATGCTTTAAATTTGGCATAATACCACAATTCTGCATAGGAAAGAATTAATTCTTTATTGGTGAATGACCGAATGTGAATCACGGGTGTTGCATTAGTGTAATTAAAACCTATGTCACTCAGCAGGGCCAAATTGATTATTATTTGTTTTCCGAGGGATTTTATAATTCATTTTTGTTTTACTGTCTGCCTGTCTATCCATAGGTGATCTAAAGGTTAAAATGAGCTTTCAATCTCTTAGCTTCTTAACTTGTTTTTCTTGTAACCTAAGCGAAATCTGACACGCAGTCAATGATGTGGCGTACACCTTCAAAGTGTAATAGTATATCATAGCAGTTCCTCATTCCTACTCATTCCTAATTCTTTGTTGTTGGTAATATTGTACTAAAAATATATGGTGAAAGTAACTCTGTAAAATAAGTATATTGGTTATTTAATGTTATGTGGCCTATAAAAGCCAATAAGAAGTATAAGGAGAGAAAGTTACCCTAGAGGCGAGCAAACAAAAGTAAGTATATACGATGAGGTGTTTGTTTACATCAAGTTGTTGCCGCCCTTACTAACCAGTATCATGTGTCAATGTCACTGCATTCTGATCTTATGTTTTAACTTTAAAATGGACTTTGAATAGTACCTTATGATTTTCCATATTAGTTATTAAAATGAACAAAAGCAGCGAAGATGATAGAATATTTTACATCATTTGATAAGTGCAGATAATAAATCTGTAAACAATATAGTTAAACATAATTTTTTTGGTTTTGTTGGTAAGTTTAAATCCTTAGTCTTTAAATCTGTAGGAAAATTTAAACAGTGAATGTGTCTTTGATATCTGCACTTCGCTAAAAATCATGAACTGCGTACTTAATATTACATAGAATGTACAACTAAAAGTTCATGTAAACATTACTTTTAAACTACCTGGAAAATTTACGTGCATAACAGTGATTACAGAGAAGGTATCATTGCTTTCTAGAAAGGATTTTACGTTTAGGCTTACCTACTATACGCAGATACATTTTTTTGGTACTAAAATGAATGTAACATTTAATTGTTTTGCCACATTATAATTTTAAAAACCCATTTAAAATCTTCTGATTAAGCCGAAAATGAGTTTCAGTACGAGGGTGAGTTAGGTTGAAATATTCATAATATGACTCCAAGAATGTTTATCTACATTTTTATACAATCGGTCCAGTAGTTTTTACGTGATACACACATATAAACTCAAATTTTGGACACCATATAATTAAAGACAGATTTAATAACATAGATTATATTTTATCCGATATTTATTATCTTATCAGAAAACATCTGCTAAATTCCAATATAGTTTAATGGTATAATTTATACTTTCTTTAAGTTTCATTTAGTAGAATAGCTATTAACTCGCAAGCCCCCTAATATTCTTAGATACCACTTTCAAAGAGAAAGAGTTACTAAAGTAATTTTTTACGAAGTCCCAACAAAATTTCCATTTTTATAGATTATATCTTTTAAAATTGACACATAATATTTATGTATATAGTTTACTATTTCATATGAAAATAGTTTTATGAGTTGATGTCTAAATTGATTTGTTATAAAACGTGTAAAGGAAATCTATATGTCCAGACGGGTGCGCGCGATGGTGACCCTGATTCAATAAACATAACCATTTAAGTTATATTCAATCCTAATAGAGAACATTTTTTAACGTGTTTGTGCTTTCACTGTCAACAGCTTTACCTCATATTTGGAGTTCACGTTGCAGGTGAAAAGTACTCGTCGATCAACTATCTCAGAAAAAATATCTGAAGATAAGTTGACATACATATATAACTTTAATTGTACTAAATTAATGTGTAGGACAATTTTATTTATTTAATAATGGAAAAAACTAAACATCATATAAAAAAATATGCAATGCATTATTCAAATACAAACTCTCACGGTAAATTCTGTTATGTTTCTTGAAATATTAATTTGGTCTAGAAAAAACATAACGATAAGACGATTCTCTCTCTAGTTGATTAAAATTTGAGATATTTATATTCAAACAAATGTAGATCAACCACTTTACGTCCTTATGCTTGATTTGTATTTTTTGGTAAATAAAAAAATCTTTTCCTTTAGCTCACAAGTATGTATACCCTTTACCATTATTTAGGCAACAATAAGGAATTAGGAGAAAATATAGAGAATAAATGTAAAATGAACATCATGCATATTTACAGAGTAAAATAATAAGTGGATTTTTCACAATAAAGTACACCTTTGGAGGGCATAGGAAAAGTGGAATCCAACATGGGCCGAAGGCACAACCCTTCACGTCGCAGGGATCACACTCGTATGTGTTAATGTACGAGTAAATAAAAATATACTGTTGGTAAATACAAATATATAATAGTTATAGTTAAAGAACTGAATATCAGGGATAAAAGTTTGATAATAAGTAATGTATAAGTGTTAAAGACGCCAAAATATGTTATCCTCAACATATTTAATTTATCCTCAGCACAAAAATAATTAAAGCTTATAACTAACTACAAAGTTTCTGTTAGGATCAACGATAAATTTTCCGGAATATAACATTTTTAATGGAAAAATGCAGAGGATATTGTAACAAGGTTGAAATTAAAAAGAAGAATATCCTAAAAATTTCGGAAAGATTTTAGCACTAAACAAATAATGTTACTGTCTTTCAATAGTGATTATGCAAGCCAGTTTTATTATTTATTTTTATTATTTATAAGAAAGAAGATTATTGTAACATCGTAAGGCATTAATGAAATATTCTACTTTAATGATCGTTTGTGTGAAATAAAAAAAGGTTAAATATATGAATCAGAAAAGCAAAAATGATTTAAGACACGAACATTTTATTTGTAAAATTTGTAATACGATCAGTTAAACACATATTGCATCCTCTGCCATAAATAGTTTACTTTTTAAGTAACTGAACAGTTTCAAATAACAGTTAACATACAAATTTGTAGAAGAAAACCCAGCTGTACAAAGTGTTCGTAATATCAGAGTAACCAAATTAAGCTGTGTTATTTATCTTCATGGCTTCATAACATCGCTGTCTCAAAGTAATGTTTGAAACTTTTTATTCTGCGTTTCTCTTGCTACTTAATCAAATTATCATATTCTTTCATGGAAAGTCTGGAAAGTTTGGTGATAATTCTTTCGAAAAATTAAAAGCAATACAGAGGTTTGTAAGTTACTCACGAGGAAGGTAAGCTACCTAGGAAGTACTATATTTAAACTTTCAATTTAAATTATCATAAGTCAGAATACTCATTAGTATACTTGTTAGAATTGCATATAAAAACGAAATTGCTCATGCACTTTATGTTTATTTGTTCTCATAGTAACTCACGAACTTACGATTATATTATAAATTTAATGTTGTGTCAAAATTTTTTAAATAAATACAGTAATTGCAAATAGAATATTTATAATAGTTTAATTATATGTTACTATTCTATGTGAAGGTAATACAGAATTTTGTATTGGTTCGAGACATTTAATAACTGTTCAGGTTTTGCTTGATTCAAATCAAATGACTCATAATAGTATAAATGCTTTAACAATTTTATGCCGTAAAATATACAGAATAAAAAAATAACTTCTAGTATATACTAAACAAATACAAAAGATAATGGAAAAAGTAAAAATTGATCAGGACTATATAAAATATAAAGATATGGTTATAATGAGAAGTAATACATGCACCTAACTAACCCATCCATGATTTATAGATTTAAATTTAATGAAGAAATCGTCTGCAGTATCAATAATAAAAACGCTGCTTCCGATTTCTATAATACGCACAACTATGCGATACTACCAAAATAATTTGGCTTACACACACACATATATATATATATATATATATATATATATATATATATATATATATATTATATATTTATAACTACCTGACCGTGCAAACGTTGTTCTGTATTGCTGTAGACGATGACCGACGATAATGTAAAGAAACTTCAACAATTCATTATTCTTATTTGAAATAAATTAATTTGTTTAACTGATTTATTATTTGTTAGATTTACAAATTCTAAATTTCAAGTTAAAATAATACGATATATTATATCTTAAAGTAGACAAATTTAATAGGGAAAATTAAAATTAATTTCGAAGATAAATTGATTGTACGTTATTTTTTGTATTCTCTTCCCCTAGCCTAGGCCTTTTGTCTAGATGCATTTAAACATTCAAAACAATGTAGTTTCTAAAATATTATAGATGGGAGCGTCAAAAAAGTTGCGGGGTTTTCAAAGTTTCTTTGAAACTTGACACTCTGAGTTTTAATTTTGCGTGCAGGATAACTACGGACGATGCGGCCACGGTATCCACCTATCAGTAATGGATGAAAAGAATAAATGAAATTCATAAGAAAACTCTAACGCAACATCCAAGCGTCTAATCCAATTTTTTTAAATTTTAATCCTTTGTATACTTTGCTGTTATTTTTAATGATGGCCGAAACAGTTTCAGAAAAATTTGAACAGATTTGAATTGCTTTTGAGATATCATATGTCTTAGCCGTTTGGAAAACCTTTTTATAAGTTTGCAATTTAGGAAAAGTCTTATGAATTGCACAATGCACATTTCTTTATTTATTGTATATTCCGGAATAAAACTTAAGGGGACCTGTCAGTGCCTATCTCGCCCATGTTAAATTACACATATTGTGGTACACTTTTCTCAGCAACTAATGCATAAAACCTCATGAAATTTTAACCTGATGTCGTATAGTTCTTTAAAAATAATAATAAGGAATATAAATAGTTTTGGTAGCATGGGTTTTTTTTAATGTCATGTATTTTATATCAAATAAATAAATCAATACAATTAAATTGAAAACTCTTATAAAAACTTCATATTTATTCTAATCTTCTAGAAAAAGCTTATTCTTGTTGCTAATAATACTATAAATAACTTGTGAAAGTTTCATAAAAAACCAATAAATACTTTAGGAAATATTGGTACCTAAGTAATAAAATACACAACTTTCGGAAATTCAAAAATAAAAAAAGTTATTGATTATAACTCACAATAATCGCACTTATATCCACTAATGAGCACCATATCCATAGTCTGGATCATCGGATACTTGTTCATTGTCTTGAAGTCTTCTTTTTACATTTAGTCTTGCCGCACGAGCCCTTTTTTCAATTTCTTTCATAGCCTGTTCAGCTTCGTAGACCCGTTTCAAATCTTGACGTTTTAGTCCCACAATACAGTTTGCACCAGATTTTCCACATACCTTTTCCATAACTTTTGCCTTTCCTAAAACTCCCTCATTATAACATATAACAGCATCATACACTCCATTTTTCAATGTCTCTAATCCAACAAAATTATTTTTTGAAACTCGCGTCCAAATCATATTATTGAATGATTCATTCTGATTTTGTGTTTTTCCATGGACACATTTTTTTAGCAAGGTAGGATTAGCTAAGTCTTGATAGATGGGCTTGATTACTTCCATGATTGTAGATGGTATATTGTTCTTTGGTAATGGTGGTTCAACATTCAATTCTTTACTTCGATTATACTTACACCACGAAGTTGTGCCTGCTGGGCATAGGCCGTGCTGAGGTTTGTCTGCAGTAGACAACTTATGAAAAAAAGTAGCCCATACTGCTTGTTTCATCTTATCTACATCATCACAGTTCTGTCTAATGGCTGTTCCATAATAAGTTTGTAGCTCTGTTATTATATTATCAGTCAACCTTCCTTTTCCTGATAAAGGCTTGCCATCGAGTAATGTTACACCCTTGTACTTTTCCTTCAGTCTTCGGAGCCTACCACTCATACGTTTCTGGATATGTCCAATACATTCAAGTTTCTGTATTGTAATATCAGGTCCATACGGTTTACTATTGTTTACAACCTCAAAGGCTTTACTGTCTCCGTCGCCTAAGTAATTCACATAACGTGTAGGAATATTACCTTTGTCAGAGCGCTCATATATTTTGATAACACCATTTATTTCCATCCCTCCACTGGTTCCTCTATAATTAGCAAGACATCCTTCATGGCTAAGAACTTGCTTACCCTTACAAATATTGCAATACTTAGACATACACTCAACATCAAGTACCTTACTCGTATCTACACTTGTCACGGTGACCACACCATTCAATGATGAGTGACCTCTCTTCTGCCAGGTTCCGTCGAATATTACGCTAAGATCACTGTTATCGTCATTTTCATTTACAGCTTCTCTTTTTGCAATTTGCATGCTTTCTTTAGCTACTTCAGAAATACATTTACTCAGTTCTTTATTGTAACTATCAAATCTCAAGGGGGGTTGGGGTAAGTTCATTACCGAACAAAATGTCTGTGCCGCTGAACGTCCTTTGCCGATACTTCTCATCGCATACACTAACCTAATGTTGTTTTCAAAACAACCACTTTCAGTTTTTTCAGAAGTCATAAAATCTACATTAGCATCACAGTTATTGCATATGAGTGATAATCTAGACACTATTCCTTTCCGTTTTTCTGGATATTCAAACAGTTCTAATGAAAGTTCAGAGAAACACTGATTACAAACCGCAAATTTTGACAGTTGTTTGTTTAGTATTGAAATATTTACTAAAACATTACCATCCTTGAAATTATGTCCATAATACTCAGGCTCTTCTGCACATAGTTTTATATTCTTGAGCTTCTTTGCTGAAGAACTTGGTATACTAGGCCTACCTTCATTGACAGGCATAGGCCTATTGCTATGAAAAGATTCACTGCTAGTAGAGCTACTTACATTATTTGAAGAAGAACAACTATTTACACTGTTATTTACAACACTACTATTTACACTATTATTTACAACACTACTATTTGTTTTAGTTTTTGAAATATTACGCCTTTTTCCAATCTTTTTTAGTCTAACCATCTCTCAAAAACACTAAGACAATAAACAGTAAATATTATTCAAAACAACAATTTGACTTACAATTTTGAGGTTATGTTTGCTAACTGGATTGTAGCTGAAATAAAAACAGCTGATTGCAATGATCCAAAAAATGCTTTATGTAGATTTCATCCATAACACTGTATACTATATGAAGTGGCCAACATATGTCATTTTCGGCTTCGTGTACTCTTAGTAATAAAACTAATTTTTAATGTGAATAAGTGCACAGAATAACCTGTTTTTGGTATCAATGTATTCAGGAAGAGCTACTGAATTAAAATAAGTAAAAAGAAATTTTTTGTTTTAAATTTGTTTTTTTCACTGACAGGTCCCCTTAAGTTGTCTATCAAAATTAAAATTCCTAGCATTATCCATTCGTAGTTTTTTCGTTAGAACAATCTATCATTTTTTGAGGGCAGTATTTGATAATTTGACAATTTAAGCAGTCGTTAAATGTTTGAACCTGCTCCTCAGTTGATTGAAAAAACCTCAGAAAATTCATCTTTTCTATTGACAGGGAACTATTGAGGAGAGTGATGTTGTCTGGCATTGTATCTATTAATATTTTGGTAATGTTTGGTTCCCTGTTAATCTGACTTCCACTTTCCATAACCTCTTGGCTATATTACTGAGTTAACCTCAGATACTGAGATATTTTGAATATTGGAGATGATCATATCAATGATAGTATGCGTCGTGTCTGTCACTCGTTTCGGAGACTTGACAAGGAACTAAAGGCAAAATGACGATAAAAGATCATGCAAATTTCTTATTGCAGAGTGTTTGAGGTTTAAAGTGTTAATTTTGAGGTCACCCATTAAAACAAATTTGTGATGGTTTTTTGTCAGTAAGGTTTGTAGATTTGAGAAAAAGTTCCACTGGAACACCCTTCGATGCTAATAATGTTAATTTAAATTTGTTGCTCTGTATCTTGATTCCCACAGCTGTGAAACCTCTCGATGTTCTTTGACAGAAAACTGTAAATAGGTAAAGTTTTTTTGAGAAACTTTGCCACTACTCCTTAATTTGAAGATTGTTCTTTCTTTTCTTTCTTTCTTTCTCTCTTGTCAGCAGAACGCAAAAGCCAGTTTGAAGTTTAGCATTTTACACAGACTGGTGCTAGTACTGTTAAAAGCCGGTTTTAGTAACAACAAGAACATGTTTTGAATTCTTCATAAATTGTTTCAAGTTTATTGCTTGTGTGTTTTGGTAAAGGAGTCTTATTTAATTAGAATTTTCTAATTTTTAAAGGGTCAGTCTTGATTCGGTCCTTTGAGGGGAAACTAGTTACCTAAAAAAGAGAATCTTCTGACTCTCTATGTAGATTCATCTGTGAATCAAAGGAAAAGGGGTTTCATGCAAGAATTTCTCTGAGGAGAGCTGTTAATGACGGCTCGAGAATAGCTCTCACAATGTTGAAGGCCAGAGAATAGCTTTCACAATGATGACGCAAAAAGTGGCTTCCCTGTGTATTTCAGGGGTGAGCCCCACGCTCTTTTAAATGGTCACTCAAATCCAATAAATCTAGATAATATCTGGATAATGTTATGCAATTAAGTGAAAGATTAGAGATATAAGTTTCATTAAAGAATAGAGAACGAAAAACTAATTATTTTATTTATTATTATTTTTTTATTATTATTATTAATTATTATCTTAACTGTATAATACGAGTATTTAATGCAATTATTTAAAATAATAACTGCCAAAAACATAGACATTTTAAAAGTCTCAAACTAATATCATGCAACTTAGGATAACACTATACAAACTAGAACAGCAAGCTGATAATTGTTGGAACTATCGCTCGGAAGGTGGTGATAAATTACACTTTAAAGAACTTAAAGGGATACCAATCGAAGAACGTAAAGTTTCTGGCATGTCCACACAAGCAAGCCCAGACACACTAAACCGTGGCCTAGAGGCCCGGCTATAAAGTAAGCTCCATAAACACGTCAAGGGATAAGGCTGGGCTATTTCCTTTGGGGCAAGTTTGTGTCAGAAGATATTTGTGAGGACAACGATTGTCACCCATTCTTAAAGCCAGTGATATGTTACATAGTAATGTGAATAATAATGCAACTCCTTCCATCAAGAGTACATTTTGAAAGGTTACTTTAATCAAAAGTAATATAATTTTTATTTATGTATAAGTATTTAATATAAGGATGACTGGTCTTTAATAAACAGTAGAAAGATATAATGTCTGTGCCCATTTATACACTAGTTAAACAAGTTATGTACTTACTTTCATATTGCGAAAAATGTTTGTGTTCGGTATTTATTTCTTAATGACACACGCAAATCTATTATCTTCAATGTAAAACAACTAAAGATAAGTGCAAGTAAATAACACTTTCCGCATTCTTAATTAATTAAATGATAAACAGTAAACTGAGTTTAATTATAAAGCAATTCTAATGTAACACAATGGATGGCATTGTAAAAAAGGAAGTAAAATCTATTCAACCACGCAGATTTATTTTATTTTCTGTATGTACAAAAATAAATATACAACAAACTTTTTTCATAGTTATTCTCATTTTTTTACAAAATTGAATCGCACACGTAAATAAGAGTTCTATCATCTAGAATAAAAAATTCTTCTTCTTTAAAACATTCATAAACATTTTTCTCACAAAATTATTGTCAATATTAAAAAAAATATTGATCAAGGACTGCAATTTCAATTTAAACTTACATAAAAAGAATGGAAGTTAAAATTAAAATCGCTAGATAATTAAACACTTCTTATCTTTGTTAGACATAATAAAATATAACGAAATTATAAACTTAATCAAACTGTGAAAAGTCACAGTTTTCAATGATTAACAACTTGAAAAGTTAATAGTTTTAAAGGGGTTTAAAATACTTCAAACGTCTCTGAAACCAGACAGATTCGTTTCGCATTGACCAACATTTAACATGAAAACACCTACTTTAATATGTAAAGATTTTCTACAGTCTCAAATTACTAGGCTGTGTTTTATTTTAAATGAAAAATTTCAATAAAATAATGTTATCAGATGGTGTCTTACAATTTATGACATATCAAATATTAAATCTGCCAAAAAAATAGGCACACTTATCAGTCTATACTGTGACGCTTCTTGAAACAATCGTACATTTTGCTAGTTCAACAGCTTAGGCTTAGAAGCAGGGAGTGGTTGGGGATAGCTATTGAAAGGTGAGATGGTCAGGCCCCAATTATGAAGTGTTAAACAAAAGCAACGAGCCAGTCCACTAACAGGATTCTGCTGCAGTTCTGATACAGTCCAATGTCAGCTAACAAACACTAGACACAATTCCTTGACTGATTCCAACAAAGGGCCCCAGTTTGCTAAAACTTTTACACTCCGGTAAAAAATCATAAAAATGAAATAATTTAAACTATAAATCAACAATGGTAAAAAAGGCATCACCTTTTGTTTTTATAGTAGTGAGAACTACAACACGCCCTAGTTTATGGATAATAGATCGGTAGTCTAGATTGGTGTATATGAAAAACACACATTTGTTATGTCCTTAAAGTAAAAAGAACAGTTTTCATGAATGTGAATTAAGCATACGATTTGACAAAGGGTTGGAACCTCTAAAATAATTAAATTTGTCCATTTTAAAACTATTTTGCAATGGCGTTTTTATAAAACGTTTTTATATTTAATACATATAATTATCCACAATAGTTCATTAGTTTTGGAATTCCTAGAACATTTGTTTTTTAACTCTCCGAAGTTCTAGAAACATGGAATGTACAATTAAGGTGGGTTCTATGAAGAAGTTTAATGAAAACCTAGTATCCGTAAGACAGAAGAAGAGTTGCGATCCTTATAATAACTATATTTAATTTTTTTCACCTTCTCGATGTCCTGAAATTATAAAATTTGATACATAAATACAAATAAACTCAACAAACTATGTGTATCAGAATAACCTTATACAGAAAGTGGATAGAATAAACGGAATTAGTCGATTGTCAAATAATAATATTTTTTCGTATATTTTGAAGAGATCAAGAATCACAACCATTTTACGGAATTGTGTAGGATCAAAATTGTGTGGAATTTAAGTAAATTGACCACATATAGATTCTTTTTGATTAAATAATACTATTATGGCTATGTTTGTATATATTTTATTGATTAGGACAATAATAAAAACATCACTGAAGGAAAGTAAATAACACGACAGGAATGATAAACTGTTTAACTACAGTAGGCTTCTCTGAAAGTGTATATGTAAATGTTTTGTAATAATGTCAACAATGCTAATTGTTCATTGACTTATTCTCACTAGATATGAATTTTTAAGTGCTTAACCTAAAGTAACTACCAGTGCAAATTTTGATATTATTGGCAGTTCAAAATTAAAATTATTGAGTAATATAAGCCTTAAAAGTTTTTACTTTCGGTTAAAATCATAATAGTAATCTGAAATGTTAAATTATAGTATAATAAAGTAATCTTTGTCAACGATTACAATAGGCAGTATTTCTTCACTGTGCCAAGAAACACTATATGTAGCATCATGATACGTTTTCAAATATAATTCCTAGTACGCCAGCCCTGTAATTTGAAATTTTTTGGGTATTTTAATATGCTATATATGCAAACTAACCAATAAGCTTACATGAAACTAATAAACGCATGTATGACCCCAGAATTCACTAAGATCGATACTGGGTATTATTTCATCTCGAATTCCTAATGAGGGAAAAGAATTCAAAAAGATTTAATAACCACACATGTTATGAGTTTGTTGAGTATTAACGCAATGATAAAAAAAATCAAATTTGGTGGGTTTCCATTCAAAATAGATCCTTGGATCCATTTTTCTTTCAAAGATCTCTGTATCCGGTAAATATGTGTTTGATGTTGGAAATCTTTGCTTTTCCCTAAACTGTAGTGCCAACATATTTCTAGCAGGATGGTGCTCCACCACATTTCCATAACAAGACCCAGCATGTTTAGTATGGAACATTTCCAAATTGATGGTTTGGGAGTGTAGGACGGATATAATGGGTACCAAGTAGTCAAGTCTTAACTCAATATTTTCTGGTAATACCCTAAAAACATAGTTTATTAAGAACATATTACAAACCAAAACCACGTACGAGAGAGGATACGGTATATTATTACAATACTCAAGAAATGGTGAGAAATATATTTGTCAGGGATTTAATTTCGATTTGATAATTACAATGCCATAACCGGTAGCCATGTAAAATTTAATGAGAACTAAAACAATCCAATGTAGTTATTTATTGGTTATTTTTGGACCTCACTCTATATTCATTGTAGAAATAGAGTAGCTCATTTATAACTGGAAGGGGTTCTAACAATGTTATCACTTTCGTGGCCAATTTATGGGCTTCATTGTTGGAACGGACCAATTCCTGAATACTTTCCAGGCATTCAAAGAGTGATTACGCCGAACGTAAGAAGTTCCATAAATCAATGGTGGAGATTGCTCGTAAATTACAGTTATCTTATTTCTTGCCTTGCTTTACAGACCTTCTTTGTAACTATCTTATGGTTCCTTGCACAAACACGGTAGAAAGTTGGTTCATCAAGAATTGTAATCATAAAAAGACATTTAAGCAAAGTACCTTTCAAATAAAGTTTAATGAACACTTATTGTTTTTTATATTGATAGAGATTCATTATTATTTTAGTGTACTATAAAAAAATAAATTAAAGGCATGTAATAAGTGTAATACATATAACAATTTTAAACACTTAAAATTAATATGCTATATTAAAATGTTTTACTAAAAACTAGTATTCTTAGATAACTCAGCATGCAGCTTTAATCAACTAACCATGAGACTATTTTAGTTTAAATACTAAATGCGTACATTTACTTGGAAGTAATTAATATTATGATATATTAGATTATACAACCACACACAAATTTCACAGCTACGTGTTTATATGTAATAATTCATTTAGCGTTTACGCTTCAACTTTAAACTTCTGTTCTATGCAGTGGTTTTTTTGTACAGGAAACTAGGAAATGAGAATCATGAAAATGTTGACTCATACTTAGGTCAATTATCAAAAGCATAAAATAAGATACTTGTAACACACCTAAGTAGTAGAATGGTTTTAGGAACCATTAAAATGAAACACGTGCTTAATAAAAGTCGATAGTGTTAGAAACGTTAAAAGAGTATACTTAAGTCATACCGATAGGTAAATATCAGTAGATAAACTGTTATTAAAATGACGTAAAATTGTATTTATTTTAAACGTAAGATTCAAACAACATTTGATCATATGATATTATGTACATTCTTACGCTCCTACTAAATAAAAATTGGTTTGTTATGTGACCAAATTTCTGGCCATGGATTAGCGAATAGATTTTTGCTAGCGCTTTTCCAAGTAACTTTCCTTATGAGATATTTTTTAATTTTAACTATTACTAAAATATTCTTTCCTTTAAAGCGTTGACTTAACATGGATGTTGTTAGAATATCAGTTTATCGTGAAAGGGGAAAACTAGTTTAACAAAAAATAGCCTAAATATCGCGTTATAAACATGTGTCACGAGTATAGTTTTAAAGGGAAGGATTACGCAACACCACATGTCGTGCAACAGGCTATCCTGGGATTGCTTGCATGATATAAAATCAATTTCAATACCTCTTGTCTTTATATAGATGTTCTATGGAAGATACTGTTTTACTACATAAAAGAAATTTTATTTTCAATGCAGGAATAAATTTTTTCCTAATTCAAAATATTCGAATTAAAAATTTTCACGGGACATATTACCATGTGATACATTCACATATTTTGTAAATAAGCTATCTTCCGCGGTAGTGTAAAAATAATAATAGTTTCTCTTAGCTAAGAAGGTACTACAACGCAAGAGTCCGCTGAACGGAAATCTTGTAACTATTTTTTTACACTGATCCCAGTGGTCTCATACTTGGCCTGGTTGGCCTTAAATAACAACCCTAACCATCCATTCATTTTTAGAACATGATAACGAGTTCAATAAGGATTTTTTATGACTTTTGTCAGTATGTGACGATGCATAGCTAAAGAATATCTATATTTATACACTGCAATAGGAGGATTATAAACACACTTTAATATGCATGTGCACAGTTCAACACGCTTGCATACGCGAAACCTGAGTTAAGAGTTTCGTCAAGAAGTGTGGCTGAATATCAACATGTAGCTGAAGTGTTTCTTTGTCATCGTATAGTGTGAAACGCGACATATTTACTCGTGACTAGACTGACAAAATAAGGATGGTGAATTGTGGATGGAGAAGTTTTGACCCTAAAGGTGACACAAGCTTGGCACGCCCCGACAAACTTGCCACAAACAAGCACATTAGTGTCACCACTTAGGCTATTTTGTTCACACTTTCCTTGTATCTTTACGTCTCAGTAGACTGTTGTGATTTCTTAATCTTCTTTTTTGTTTGTTCACACCATTACTTCCATACAGCTCTGCTAGTTTGGCAGATTATATTCATTGAAAATGCAGAGAGAAAATAATATAGTTAATGTAATAAAAGTTATAAAGACTTTGAAAGTTATAAAAGTTTCGCTTGAAAATATAAGAAATCCTTATTTTCAATAAAAAACTGTCCTACTTTACAGAAAAAATATATATACAGCTTTAATGATAGTCTTTAAAAGCACAGTACCAGCACATCGCCAAGCATTGAATTAAGTTAAATATTAGAATAAATTATCGATACAACGAAGTAAAACGAAGTCAGTTTTTATGTAAATTATAAATATTTACATAAAACTGTGTTTATAAATTGTATGAGTTAATAATTAATTTTTAACAAGTAATGATACAGCAAATTTTACAGTAAGTTATAATTGACTAGCAGTTATCCGCGCCTTTTCACGCAATTCTGATGACGCTATATTTGTCACTTCTCGTTCCAGTAAATCATACATCCGATCCCAATGTTGCGTTTATCTTGTTACCTCAACAAGAAAATATGGGAAAGGCTGTATATTATTTATGTCCAATATAATTTACTCCGGTATTAGTGTACTTTTTGTCATAGCTGTTTTTGGTCTAAGCACCCTATTTCAAAAGTCAACTAAGATTGTTTTTATAACAATCTTAAATTTATAGTCAAAGTTAGATAGTTTATTTATTTATTATGTGTTATTTGTATGACCATACTCCGCGCCTTTTCACGCAATTCTGTTGACGCTATATTTGTATGATCACTTCTCGTTCCAGTAAATTATACATCCGATCCCATTTTTGCGTTTATCTTATTACCTCAATCAAGAAAATATTGGAAAGGCATATAATTTACACCGGTATTAGTGTATTTTTGTCATAGCGGTTTTTGTTTTTTTAAGAAAACCTCTATGCATATATAGGTCTAAGAACCCTATTTCAAAAGTAAACAAAGATTGGTTTTATAACAATCTTAAATTTATAGTCAAAGTTATTTATTTATTTTTTGATATCTGTATGACCGTACTGATCAAGTACTGCATACATCATATTTTTTTCAAATTTACGGTTAACAGTAGAGTTTTAACAACTTTAAATTTTTTATCTGAATATTTTCTTACACTGTGCTTAACAGTTTGGAGAAAAGATTAAAATAAGAAGTGTTACTAATTGTCTTTGGATTTCTAATTAAAGTTTTTATAACAGAAAATCTGCATTATGGCCCCTGATAAGCCATCATAACCTCAAGGGTATCTTTCTAAAAATAAGTTATATGCAAAGTCTATCGAATTGTTTCTGAGATATTCGAAAAACAGTTAGGTACGATAATTCTCAGCCAAATCCTAAGTAGGGACTTGACCGTAATAAAACTTTTTGTAGTCTATGTAGAAAAGAACGAATATACAAAATTTTAATTTTTTCCTGAGAAATCCAGTGTCTGTGTATATAGTAAATGTAGACAAATGAACAGAAAAACGATTTTACCACAACCGTTATTGATAGGAAAATGGACAGGTTTATAACTCATGGCAACTCAAAAAGATGGTAGTACGATATATTATAAGCATTTCCCTTGATTTTCATTCTAAATGTATTTAGATATTAAAAACCTAATGATATATTAAAAGTACTGCTTACTGTGGACTTAAGATCAAATATATTACATGAGTAAATGAAAACAAGTCAATTCCGTAATTCCATTAAATATTGGAAAGTTAAAGTTTGGCTCACTTTGAGGTCATGTTATGGCTTGATAAAAATGTTCCTTGGTCAAACAAAACTTGTTTGTTTCAAATTTTTATAAAATCAGAAATATGATAGTTTCTGACCAAAATCCTGACTTACCGAATTAGTTTAATCAATTTATCTTGGGCTGGAGGGCTTTTAAAGTGTTTGAACAACGAAGGTCGAGTTAAAATATGAACATCCTTAATAATATGAAATATCTTAAACTTTACAAGGACTAGCGTACCTACAGAAATATTTAGAACCATTGGCAAAACAACTTGGAACACCCAGACGAGTCCTGGCATTTAACAATAGGGTAACATCGGACGCTCGTTTTGACGGACATACTCATCTATGTAGAAAATTTGTAAACAATGGAAGAAAAATATATGATTTAAGTGCATAAATTGTGATTATATTTTGCATGCTTTTTAAATCTATTTCAGAACAAAGATTATTACTAAGTAAGCCAAAGACATAATTATTGCCAATTTTACAAAAATAAAATTAGTAGTTGTAGAAATGTTGTTGTAAGAAAAATATCTTGTTAGTAGTAACTCCTAATCATAGCCTAACATTGTTAATAAGCTTACAATAAACTTTTTTTCTATTCTGAACCATATATTCAGGGAAATTTCAGTATATTTAAATAGTAATACCCTTCAATTTGAAGGTTACTGTTTAAAAATTAGAATATTTTATATTAAATATAATACATTTTATTACATTGAAACTTAGTTTGACAAAAATCAGGATAGTTATATTATTAATTCTTTTATTTTATATATTTTTAAAAGGAGAAGCCGATCCCCTTTTAAGCCTTATGATGCCCTTCCTCATAGGCCACTGGCCTGTTCGAGGATCTTCTCAAACAGAATAAGGGGAAGAGTCGATACAGTACAAGGTCGATGGTACTGATAATTTCTTAATAGGTTAAACATGAAAAAAAAACATATAATAATTACACATTGTAAAGATTAAAACTTAAAAATTCAGGCTTTGTTGCTTTTGTCATATATTTTCTAAATTAGTTAATACATATTTCGGGAAGTTAAAATATTTCTAATTTTTGACATATTAAAAAAACGTATTTCTATATAGAACATAAAAAAACAAATACTTGTAATAATATAAAGTTGTAAAAATCTTATTAAATATTACTAGATGAAGTAATTCAAAGTCAAAGTCAAAAGTAGAATTTATAATTAACCTATAAATTAAAGTAATAATACTTGTTAAAAGTATTTTTTTTATATTGAAGGGATATATTATAAAGATTATATTAATATGGTATTGCGAGGATTTTAACACTGTCTGACAGGAGCCCCGGGTGTTCCTGTTCCCGTGACAGCGGTCAACACAACTTGACAGGTATCAGATTTTGCCCGATATTGTTGTGACAGATACTCTCTAGCTTGTATTAGTATCCAGTCATATAGCGTTCTCTATGTTGTCGTATAGTATTACTACTCCATAATAATGAACCTCCTACGAGCACGGGGAAAAATGTAGACACATTCATTATTAAAGGTTTCGTTGCATAAGTTTAAACTGTTTAGGATTCTTGTATTATACGATTCTTATAAAAATATATAGTTAATTAGCCAAGCACTACCGATCAATTAGTAATGTAGGAAGATTCTCTTGTGACCTTTTGTCTGCAAATTTCATTATGACTATATAATGAATTGGCAAATTGACATACAAATTTATAAGGTTCATTTATATAATCCGGCATCGAGGTCAATGATGTCACTCCATAGGGTCGGGAAATAATCTAAAAGTGATACTAGGAGCAACGAAATATCTCAGAATAAACAGGATTGCAAAGAACCGAGTGAGATAATATAAAATTGTATATTTTAACTCATATGATAAAGACATTTTGTTATTTAGGTTGGTATCACACTATTTATCAACCGTTCATGATTCGCAATGGACACCCCCAATATTTCATAAGCAAGTGCAAACGAACCAAATGGGCTATTTCTGAGCAATCAACTAAAATAGCTCTAAAATTTCAAAGCCTTGTGTGTCGAGATTATCGGTGAAAATAAAAAGAGTAGGTAGAAAATACTATATTAGAACCGCGGTTTAAATATACAATACACTTAGACAAAGTCTCGTAAAAACAAAATAGAAAAATCGCACATAGGTATCTGTGTTTACAGTATAAAATGTTTTTTGCAATAGGGAATACTAGACATAGACCAAATGCCATTAAACTTAAGTATAAAAGAACTCAAATAAAACAAGAATAGTGGCTAACACAAAGTGAAAGTGTGCATGTCATTCTTGGTCTAAAGTTCAAAGTACGAATAAGGGTGTAGCCCAGATATCACATACGGAACAAATTTTTGTTAATAGAAAATAATTGAGGATTCAAACATTAAATTGGGAAATCGACCGATTAGTCAACCATCAGTTAAAATCACGCCGCTTTGGTTGGTAATTCTGAAAATTTAGCCTAAAGTATCAGATTAGAGATTTGTAATAAATCAATTCGGAGTATCGGTATAGTTTTAAGAAGTTCGTCTAGAATTAACGTTACTAATAATAAAAAAGCCCTCTGTGGTCCCTCCTGTTATGCCACTTTATTGTTTCTGTCATGATGATCACCATTTACTATTGGCTTCTGATCAATTATATTTGGATGGCCGGCGAGTGTAGACCTTGAGACCTGTTTTATGTAATTCAGTTTTAATAATTTAATTATTATTGTGTGGTTTTTAGAGTTAGTGTGCATTGAATAGACACAACCTGGTTAGAGTGGCCCTGACTTATGCGTGTTATAACGCTCTAGTATAATTTGTTTACTTTAACCTAGGTTTTAGTTATGCGTTAGTTTAGTCATTTACATTTTACTAGAGATTACATTGCAGGTCTTGAAACGTAGTGTTAAGTGATTGTATTGTATCACTAAATAATTGAAAATGTACGAAGAAATCCTGTTTACTTCAAAATTCTACCATCTTTGTAAACAAACTTCAAACAAAGGACTTTTTTGTGCTATTAAAAGCGCATTTTGACACAGTTTGCATGGATTTGACACATAAATCTCGGCTTCTACATTTAAATATCCTAAAAATTAGGTATAAAATGAATTAATCTATGAGTGAACTTATTTTAGGTTGATAAAGTCACCTGTGTTGATATCAAATTGCAGACATCGAAATGTAGTTCAGTTTGCAGTTATTGAAATTTAGTGCTCTTGATTTCTTGTATAACTGAATGTATAACAAGAAACCAAGATATTGTTTAACTGAATTTTGTCAAATTTTTGAAACAGTACACCATCAATATAGGTAATTTTTTTTTTTTTATTTATTTATTTAGCCATTTATTATTTATAATGCCACTTATATAAAGCTAATAATTACAGGATGCCTCGTAACCAATTTCAAAATTATTTCAGGTATATTTGTAAGGATCAGTAATAGCAACAAAGAATTATGTGAATAACATTTCCATATTTCATAATATAAATTACATGTTATACTAGTAACGTTTCCTCTATAGACAAATATACTATTTGTTAAACTTAATTGGTATATAGCATTAATAGATAAAAATATTACACAGATAAGAAGCTTAATACCTAATTTACTAAAAATGTACTACAAAAATAATATTTATTGCAAAATACTCACAAAATCTTACAGTTTTAGGTATGTCATTACAAATGTTCTATATGTCCACCAGCAGCAGCACGAACAACATCCAGACGATAGCTAAATTCCTCATAAACCTTACACAACGTATCTGCGTTCACAGACCTTATTGCGACAGTTATTCTGATCTTTAGTTCATCGATGTCATGAGTTAGAGGGGGAACAAACACTTTTTCCTTCACATATCCCCACAAGAAAAAGTCACATGGGGTCAAGTCTGGTGATCTTGAAGGCCAAGAATGAAGGGCATTGTCTCGAGGTCCCGTGTGTACTATCCAGCGGTGGGGCAGAGTGTTGTTGAGAAGCTGCCTAACATTGTTGTGCCTGTAAGGCGGAGCTCCATCCTGTTGGAAAATGAAGTCACCAGAGTCTGCCTGAAGTTGTGGGAAAAGCCAATTCTGCAGCATTTGAAGATAGCTCATTCCATTCACAGTGTCTCCCTCAAAAAAGAAAGGACCGTACACTTTTTTTACGAGAGACTGCACAAAAACCATTCACTTTCGGTGAGTCTCGTTCATGCTGAATAACGTCGTGAGGTTGTTCGAGTCCCCATATGCGCACGTTATGTCGGTTTACTTTACCACTAGTATGAAATGTTGCTTCATCACTGAAAATTAATCGTGATAAAAATGTATCCACTTCCACGTCCTCAAGTAGAGCATTACTAAATTCAACACGTTTCTTTTTATCACCAACCCGGAGAGCGTGTACCAATTTTAGTCTGTATGGTTTGTACAGCAAACGACGTCCTAATACTCGCCAGACATTCATGTGAGGCATACCCAGTTGTCTGCTTGCACGGCGAGTAGACGTTCGTGGACTGCGCTAATACGTTTGCCGAACTGTTTCCACCATTTCGTAAGAAATGTAAGGTCGGCCTGAACTTTTACCTTTGCACAAGCACCCTTTCTCTTCAAATTGGCGATACCATCGACGAATGTTTTTAGGTGAAGGCGGATCAATGCCGAAACGACGACGAAAAGCACGCTGGACCGAAACAACTGACTCATCCTTGACAAACTGCAACACACAAAACGCCTTTTGTTGAGCGGACGCCATTTTACTTCAGACTGACTGGAAACGAAGAAGACGCACTGACCGACATCTAGTGGCGATTTTATGAAACTTTAGGCCACGCCCATTCCAAATACACAGCTTTCCTTGCTCGAACGCCTTATGTTTCGTAATTATTACCGTACAAAATCAGGTCATTCTTTTTGATACACCCGGTATAACGTTCACATTTTTATCATTAATGTGAATGAAGTGGATTGTGTAATCATCCGCACAAGAACATGACTATACAGCATACATTCCACTGAGTCTAATCCATAGACACATAACGAAGACAAATGGTCGCAAAGGTGTCCTACGTCACTGCATATGACGTCACAGAGCACCAATGCTTCTAGCTGGGAGGTTGCATCACTTACTTTTACGATCCTTTGTAAGTAAAATATTCACGCAAATATTCATAATAATGTTTCCGCCTGAAAAACGTAATATTTGTTATTCTACGTGTAAGAGGTTTGTGTGCAAGGTTAATTAAATTAAGAATAAATTACAACATGTACAAAAGAGAAACCAACAGATTTGATCAGATCAGAGGAAGTCGATGACGAAGAAGCTGAGAACGAACAGTTTACATCGGTTCGACATCAGGTACATATAGTTTAGAACATATAAAATATATTGTATTCCACGTGCACTGGCATAGGTTTAATAAATAAAGTTTATTGTACCAAAGTATACATGTTTTGCTAACAATTAAGTTTCGTTCTATAAAGTGATAAATCATAGGGACCCTTAAATATTTCCAAATTCCGCAAACATTTGTTTCTGTATTATATAATACCAAATGGAACGAAGGCATGAATGTGAAAAATACTTGTTCTAACATATTAGTTTTTAAACCATCCTAATATATATATACAGGGTGATTCAAAACTAAATGGCAATCTCTCGGCAGCTTATTCTATAGCTAAAAACAAGTAAAAAAGTTCATATAACCATATGCCCGGAAACGCTTCGTTAGCGAGTTACGCCTAGCGAAAGATTTCGCCCGGATTTCAGAACCCTTGGTGAAGGCAGGCCGTATAAAAATGGTAAAGGTAGTTACAAAGATACAAATACGATTGTTTTTTATGTTTTTTATATCTGAGAAATTTATTAAAATTCGTCCCAGAGCTGTAAATGCAATACTTTCAGAGATATCTTACGTAAAACACAAGAATTGGTGCAAAGAAATAACACATTTTTGTGTTTAACGTAAGATTACTTCCATAAATGTTAAATAAAGGTCATTTTTTTTCTTAAACAGGTTTGTAGAACATTTAATTCTGAAAAGATTCATGTGAATTACTTAGGAAAAAATTAATAATAGGTATTGAAATTTAGCTTTATTTAAAAATAAAACAGAGGCACAAAAATGCATATTCTTATCTGCATAAAATATTAACTAATGTTTAGGTTGTGAGTAATATATATAAGTCACCAATAATTCAATAATAAGTTTATCTAGGCATTCTTATAGGAAAGAGGAAAAACGGTAAGGCATCTGAAGAATTTTCATTACTAGTTTAACCTGCATGCTTAATTAAAAGTCTATAATTACACGTGTTACTACTTTATGTGTTTAAATGTCATATAGGTGCAAATGTCTGTTAAAATATTGTTATATATTCACCTATTTTATCATTATTACTATAACACCGATGTAAAAATATTCAATAACGCTCAGTCAATTCTAATATAGTAACATAAACCTTCACCGTACGCTATTTTGTCAATCAAAACCTTAAACTCATGCATAATTATTTTTAGTCTATATTTCTATTCGATCTTGTGTTACCGTGGAGACACACGCAAAAAAGTGAAATCTGAATTGACAGGTTTTGATAAAGCTTATCAAATTAAACTATATTGTAGGTGTTATGTAATATCACCAACAGAGACAGTTGAAAACGCCCTTTGGCCACTAAACCCAAAGATGCATTGATTTGATCTTATATATTTATATAGCACTAGCTGTTTCCCGCGGCTTCGCACGCTTTTCGTAAGCTTTGCACTTGAATGTGCACTTCTAGTTCAAGTCAGTTATATTTCAACGCTGATGTAGAGTTTGCCTTGTTGCCACGATCAAGAAAATCTGTGTATGTCTCTAGCCATTGTACACGCTTTTCAGTGCTATAAATTGGTCTAATACTTAAGGTTTAATCTTAAAAATAAATATACGTCACAACTTAGCGCCTTCAAATAGTGTTTGGCTATTTAACTTTACGTAACTATCTTGTAATTGCGTTTAGAATGTGCAGGCGCTTTGAAAACACTTTTTGCAGCGCCGCCCGGTGGCGAGTTACATCAACGGGAATAGCATGTAAACCTTCCCCGTGGAAAAATACATATACATACAAATTTTCAAATGATCGATCGAATAGTTCAAGATTCCATAAAGGACAAACACACAAACATTCATTTATATATATATATATATATATATATATATATATATATATATATATATATATATATATATATAAATATAGATATTATCACCTTATCTCTTTAATTGGTTGACTGTAAATAAACATTGAACCAAATTACTCACCTGGTAACTGTCTTTTGTTACAGCATTTTCAATTCAACAATCAAGTGGATGGAATCTAAATTTAGATGAGGGAGAACTTCTTGTTGCGAGTTATAATTATTTTTCATGTGAAACTAAGAACATCAACATCGTTCCTAAAAAATATATATTAGTTATTTCCAACTAATAAATTTTATTCCGGCATAATAGCATGTTAGGCTTTACTCAAAATGATAGATTGTTACGTTGTAAGTAATGAGAAGAGAAAAATAACTTGAGACATGAAAGTCAGGGCAGTGTCCGTTTTGCAAATAAAATTATAGCCTATAAATTAGAGAGTATATATAGAATTAAAACATTACATAAATCTTATAGATATAGTAGACGTTTTAATGTTATTTGACTTAATTTTAAATATAAATAAAAACGTAACTATTTAAAATTGATAACAAAAGTTAAACTCTGTATAATTTATATTTGAAATAAATAAGAAATTATTTCCAAGAAAAGTAAATTAAATAGTTAAGTACAAGGATCAAGTAATAGTAGGGAACATAGAACTGTTGCTAATTCGGGTGACTACTTCATTGTCCTCAACTCCGATCATTGTAAGGAGCAACTCCACCCAACATGTCCGTATCTATAGCCAATAACTGGAGTTGCCAAACTAAGTTGGGATGGAAACTAACATTTATAAGATGATTCTGTATCATTGTAATATTTAAAAAAACTAAAATATTTAATGAAAACAGTATCCGTCAAGAAAATGAGATACCTGCTATTACTCTCTTAGTAACGTTGGTGTAAATAAAGCTAATTAGGCTATATTAACTGATAAGTAAATCATTAAAAGATACGAAATATATTTTAAAGTGTGAAACTTCTTATGTTTTTACTGCTCTGTTAAGAAGTTTATTATATATTCTGCCATAAATCAAGACAATGTTTACATAGGTCTTTGATCCACGTTGCATAGCTTTATTTGCAAATATATCTATTAAATTTTTAACCAATAATACAAAATTATTTATATTACTTACTCAAAATATTTACTAACTAGATGTAGACACGACGGTTTGTTTGCAAAACTATACTTCATTCACGGACGTTCAAAAACATTTGCCACGATTTTGCCATTGCATTTAAATTTATTTACTATTATAATTTAAAATTTTTTAAAATAATAATTTATGATATTGTACTTAAATTTCGTAGACTATTTTAATATTACATTTAAATTTAAAGATTACATAAGCACTTTTACTGTTCTAAATTATTTATACAGTTTTTGAAAATACCAGATTGTAGTGCAAGGCAATTTTTAACGTTTTTGACACTATAACACAATTTTGATAAGAAACGTTCTTATAACTGGAGATATAAAATACTGTACAGTTATACTTATATTTAAATTGCTACATGCAATAATTTCAATTCCAGGTTCTGCACACTTTTTCCTTAGATTTTATAATAATATTATTGTAAAAGTACGTTGTATCTCACTTACTCTGTATATAAAAATTTGAGTTACATTTAAAAAAGTTAGTCCTTCTAATGTTAGCATTTATTTAAATTTTATATTCACGCTATAAAATAAAAATATTCCGTTTCATAAATGAAGTACTGCTAATTATTAAGTTGAATTCAAAATAAATAGTGTGTGTACCGGTAAATGATTGAAAGTATGTTTCATAACATAAACTACTTAGTGATCATTTGTACAAATCTGTCTATGAATAAGCTATAATTTAGATTAAATTCACATTCTGAGGATTAAATTACGTTTTCATACTTATAAAGTTACTTTTGGTTCGATTCTGTCAATATCATATTCTACAATTTGTTTTCGATTTTTAACAGTATCTATTACAATTTTGAAAATTAATTGACTTTCTTTAATAAAAGTTTTAATCAAATAAATTTTGTACAAGTAATAAAGATGTGTATGATTACTAAGAAAATGCATAGTATCGTATCGTAATTAACACCCAGATAAAATAGTTTTTTACAAATACTTCGAACAGTATTCAATGTATAGTTTCAGTAAGCCCAGCGTAAACACTGTACATTGTAGACTGCATTTAGTATATTCCTCAAGCTGTTTCCTATATAATGTTTAAGAGACAATTCTACATGTTAGTACAAATTTTACTATTTATTTGTTTCAATTTTAGAACTTCGTGGAACACGGTGGTCCACTACCATATTTTATTAATACATTCAGGAGAAATAATATAAAACAAACATCCAACTTAATATTTAATCTAATTTTATATACTTTTGATAATATTTTTTGTATAACATTGGAACACTATTATATACTTTCTTGTGCCTGATTATTTAATGTCTGAGGGAAGGTGTAACGTTGATTTCAAGGGTTGGAAATGTTAAAAATATTGCCCCGTGGAGGTTGCTAGATTCACAAAGCTTCATTCACATGGAACTCATTGTGACTAAATTTCGTGAAAACATGAATAATATGTTTATGATATCCGCAGTCTACGGAAGTGGTATGGATGCAGATCCTTTGCAGAAACACGTTACGTCACTGTCAGCTTTACATCTTCGTATTTTTTTCTAGATCACAGTAAAACATATGAAAGTAAAATTATTTTATACTTAAAAGCCCTAAAAATTTATAAACATCATTTTACTATATCTGATAAAATTTTTTGCAAACTCTAAATAATTAAAATCCACTAACGGAGAATTGCAATCTCACTATATTAATTTCATTATAGGATTAAATCTAAAAGCTATATTACTCAGTAATGCTGGAGCATAGCAAACTGTTCTTACCGTGAAAGACCATTGAGCGCTTTGATGATTGTCTCAAAGCTGGTTGGACCGGATGTCTAATCTTGATTACGAGGAGGAATCGTGACTAGTGGGTTCTGCGAGACTGTAAAATAGATTTCGTATGTATGCAGAATGAGTGTTATCTTTGTCAGGTAATGAGTTTAAATGTCTACTCATAGTGCTATGACGACCTGCCTTTATCCTAATGTTGCTCATTATCAACATGAGACGAAGCAATAAATTTACAAGTTTTTGTTAATTTGTATTAGATAAATAATTGTAAAAAATTCTCGCTAAAAATTACTTAATTTGAGTTGCAAATAAAGAATACCAAGTTCTGATGCATTTTTTATACATCTCTTAACATAGTACTTAGCCTTATTTAATTGTTACAGTGAATATGGTACTTGATTTATAGTTTAACAGTATTTTTGTATTTTACTAACTCAACAAAGTATATCAACAATAATGATTGCTAGCCTCTACATACCATAAAAACGCTTTTATACCTCTTGATCCATGACATTTATGTAAATATTTCATCACAACATTTTTTTTCAACTTTAACAATCATTGCGGCAAAATTCTGTTGAAGACGTCGTTAAAGATTAATTAAATATGTTTTTAAATAACCAAGCATAAAAAATGTTCATGTGTAAGTGATGTCTTAAAATTTTTTTTAATTATGAACTTTAAAATTTATTAAAATATACCATTTACTCTGAAAGCAAAGAAATTAATACGCGTAACTACTAATAATAATAATGTTTTTATTTTTTATATTAACATTATAAATTGCATTACAATAGTTAACTGTGTATGAGTACAAATTTTCAGACATACGTTACTCTGAAATAACACCCAAACATACATAGGTACATTCATACTCATGCAATATAATTTTATGTAACTTAAGCAGATATCTTGGTGTTTCTTAGGCCTCCGAGTTGTGTCCTATAAACGCATTGTAGCATAACATGTTTCTGCAATAAAACCTCTTTTAGACTCGTTTTAATTGACTTTAGCAAAAGGGCACTTTTAATAGGCAATTTTTTAATATGAACAAGAACCTTTGAAATTATAATTATCGTCGACCAAAACAAAAAAAATTTTATATAGAAATTTTTCGATAGACATACAAGTTTGAACTTAAGAACTCACTGGCTTAAAACATGCGTTAGATCAAAACATATCTCCTCAATGAAGGGTTTATTGCCTAAAATACAAAATGTAGTTAGATGTTTATATAGCCAGCTAAGACATTTCCATAATGCTTATGTTATTATAATCTGCTTTCCAACTCACTTGTTAAGTTTTTTTTTTTAACTTTCCCTTCCCCCCCTCATTTGTTCTATTTATACTTTTTAATGTGCCGCATTAAAATTAATTGATTTATTAAAAAATTAACTCTTTGTCAATTTTACACTAATACATATATATATATATATATACACACACACACACACACACACACACACACACACACACACACACACACGTGTGTGTGTGTGTGTGTGTGTGTGTGTGTGTGTGCGTGCGTGTGTGTGTGTTTGTGTGTATGTTTCTAAAAGTATATTCGATTTTCGCTTAGATTAATTTTAACTGGCTTTTTTATTGTAATATCACTTTCTTTCATCACTAAATATGAAGATAGTAATGCATTATTGACTGCTTTAGGATACATACATGTAAAAAAATATTTTTCTCTTCAATTGCTTAGGTTACAAATATATATTGTTTTTAGGATAAGGTTACTACAGAATAAAAAAGAGTTTTTTAAACAATATAATTGATGCATAACAGCTTTTGATAAAAATAAGAGCATTTTTTTGAATGTAACGGAGAGACAGTAGACACTTAAGTGTTACACCTGCCCTGAATATTTTAGCATTCAAGTGAGTTCTGGCTTTATTCACGTGCCCCATTGTTCGCGAACAATACAACTTTGTTCAGAGTTCGGCGGTTGCGGCTTCCTAGTTTTCTGTGGGAGAATGAATTACTTAGGACATGAATATACTGCACATGCCGGTATATCAGGATATATTTATAGCTATCTAAGTTTATCTTTTCAATAGTTCTATTAACACTTACGTACCAAAATGATATCCTGTAAACAATTATAATTTAATTTTAGTAATTATACAAACAAACGTGAGTACAAAATAAGTAATGAGAATAATAAAAATGGTCTTCATAGCTTCATGAGCTATCATGCGATTTAATACGATATTATATAACTTAATTTTAATAATAACGATCACATGATAAATAATTCACGTAGCCTACTAAATAACGTAATTTTATCTGAAACCGTTATTAGGGAAATCTAGGGACAGTGTATTAAGAAGCCACGTAAAAATCCAGCTTCAATAATCTTCAGACAAAATTACTGTGGAATTTGAGATTTTCTGCATTTTACTGAAATAGTTGAAATCAAATCAAATATATTATAAGGCAAATAAAAGTTTTCAAATATTTTATAGTTTTATCTAACATATCAGACACCAACTTAAGTAGTTTACCTATACACAAGTAATATAATGTTGAATTCAAAATTCGCACCTAGGTAACCATGTTTTGGTAATGTAAGGGTTAAACATAAACAAAAAAACTTGATTACTGTGTGATCGTTAGCTTATAAATTGATAGGCTGAAAAAATATCATTTATGTCTATTTGTCTGTTTATCTGTAAGATATCTCGAAAAAGAACTGACACAGACTTTAAATCGTGCATGATTTTAATCAAGATGCATGTCACACCATGAGATTTGACTGAGCGTAAGTGGAAACCTTTATATTGCTTTTATGTATTACAATGATGGAAACGAGAAATCATAAGGAGAAATAAATGTGCTTTAAATCGCATAAAATCATGAGAAGTTTAAAATGTACTATATTAATATATGTAGGTTAGCATTTTAAAAAGCGATAGAAATGAAGATTCTTACAGAAATAGGAATGATGTTAAGTATATAAATCTAGTATTGTTTATAAAATGTTCCAACGTGACAAGATTGTTTCAAATACGTTCCATCTCTTGAGTTATTTTGATCATGAAACTTCATTTTTACATTGACAAGAATAGTTCTACGATGGTTCACGTTCTACTATAGAATTTAGCTGCCTCATATAAGGCCTTTGTGGTTACTGGTGGACGTTTAAATCTTTTTTCAGTGTTTTGTATTTTATCTGTCAATAATTAAATTGGCTATAGAGTAAACTTATGCATTGAACCTCAGAAAAGGCCTCTATTACCTCTATTACTCTATTACTCTAACCTCTATTACTATAACAACGGCCTTTTTTCTCCCCCCGCTGGTGGATTGAGTAGCTGGCGGGTTTTGGATTTTGTTTTGGATATTGTTGTTCTTTTAACTTTCTATTACAATTTGCATATCATCAATAGTTTTCACTGTTGTCTTCATCACTATCAACTCTTCGCCTTTTTGAAGGGTTATTATTTGCTCTCTTGTTCTTTTTTCTAGGGGTGGATTTGTTTTGTTTTTGAATTATTGAATCAGCTATCTCCACTGCTTGGGTTGCTTTATCTGTAATGGCAACACCGATAAAGTACCCTTGTGGCGTATGTCTTCGAGAGGTTACGGAACGCCAACAGGGAATTAAATGCGATGACTTTTGTGGTAGATGGTTCCATAGGGACTGTGTTAAAATATTTAAGGCTGAATATGATCGTTTGGCGGCCGACCAGAGTCTTAAGTGGGAATGTCTTAGGTCTGACTGTGAAGATGACAATAAGAAACCCATTAATATTCTTATATCACAAATAGCAGGTTTTGCCTCATTGCTATCCGAGCTCTCCACCAAGATGGACACCTTAATGGAACTTCCTACCAAGATTGATGCTCTTAACACTAAGTTAACTGCGTTTGAAGATAGAATCGCATGTACGGAAAAGCGCCTCGATGCTCTTGAGACTGCAAAGGCGTCACAGGTTTTAAAACCCGAGGACATCATTTCTGAGATGAATGATCGTTCCAGGCGAGCTTGCAATGTTATGGTCTATAACTTGACGGAATCTAGCAGCAGAGATACTGAGGCTAAACAATCCCATGATGAAAGACTTACCGCTAAGCTTTTTGAAGCTACTTGCCCCGGAATTATCTCCTACAAATTCCCTACCGTTCGTTCTGGAAAGGCTGCTTCCAACAAGGCCCGGCCAATGAAAGCCATGCTGAAAAGCCAGAGTGACGCCTTGGAAATACTTCGTAACTTTTCAAGTGAGCGCCTTATAACTGTTGATGGTATCTTTCAAGATGTAAAAGTATCCAGAGATCGAACACCCAATGAAACTAAACACTTGAATGCCCTAAGGGATCAGCTTAAAATCAGGCAGAGTAGTGGTGAGGCCGATATTACAATCAGATATGTCAATGGCATACCTACAATTGTTAAATCTAAGCCAAAAAACGCCTAATTTCCAACGGTCAAGACCAACTCTGCATGCTTTTCCAAAATGTTAATGGTCTAAGAACAAAGTTTTCACTACTTTGCCAATCGCTAAGTCATTCGATCTACGATATTGTTGTTTTAGTTGAAACCAATCTCACACCCGATGTCAGTAATTCTGAACTTGGATTTGACAACTATACTGTGTACAGGTGCGATAGATCATCTTTATCGAGTCTCAAAACTGGTGGTGGGGGCGTCTTGGTGGCAATCAGAAAGGATCTCGATTCTTGGGAGCTCCACCCGTCCAGTGGCTGTATTGAGTGTGTCTTCACAACCATTAAGCTCAATAACTCCTTTTTCTTCCTGGGCGGTGTGTATCTACCCCCCAACCTGAACTCATCTCAGTACATTGAATTCTCCTCCCTACTTGAGGAACTCTTTGTTGCCAATCCTATCTTTAACATCAGGTTGGTGGTGGGTGACTTCAACCTACCAAATGTTGATTGGACTAATCCCTCTTCTTGCCTCTTGGATCTATCTGCACAGACTGTATACGATGTTATGTCCTTCCTAAATCTCAACCAATATAACTACATCAGAAATGAGCGAGGTGTTCTTCTCGATTTGGTCTTCGCTTCTGAAGCCTTACGCGTCCTAAATGCCTCTGACCCGCTCCTTGCAGCCGAATGCCATCATCCTGCTTTGGAAATGGAAATCTTCGTGCGCCCCAAAGAAGAACTGAATTATGGTGTCTTTACTCCCAATATAAGAAAATGTGACCTTAACTTCGTGTTTGAATGGGTGCAACGCCTAAATTACCCTCTACTTGATGTTACAGACTCTGTTGACCATAGGTTTTATGAATTTTGCTCACAGTTAAGTTGCACTATTAGAAAAGCAAGCCCACCCAAATATATGGGAATCAAGCGCTTCCCTGTTTGGTTTTCTCCCGATCTCAAACAGATGATAATCAAAAAGAAGACTTTACATAGGCGCTTCAAACAGAGTCTTGATGATCGGACTTATCTTCAGTTCTGTGGTGCTCGTGCTACCTGCAAAAGACTGGCGAGAGAATGCTACTCGACATACATCCGCACTGTTGACTCGTCTATTCAAGGAAACATTCGTGCCTTCTGGAATCATATAAAATCTTCTAAGAGGGTACCGTCTCTTCCCTCAAAAATGCAGCTTGATGATGAATCTGCGGACAACCCGCAGGGTATCTGTGATTTGTTCGCCAAGTTCTTTTCCTCGGTCTACAGGCCCTCGTCACAAAATCCACCAGTGTACAACCTTAAAGCAACAACTTCTATATTTTCATGTCAATTCACCTGTGAAGAAGTGGAGGCTGAGTTGAAGTCGCTCGACACAAACAAGGGTGCTGGCCCCGATGATATCTCTCCTATGATCCTGAGGCATTGCTGCGGTGTAATATCGCCTCATATCACAGTTTATTTCAACGCTCTTATGGCTGCTGGCATCTTTCCTACTTACTAATTTAAAGATTGGATATATAACACCTATTTTAAAGTCTGGATCTCCTTCTGATATTAAGAACTATCGCCCTATAATTATCCAGTCAACCTTGGCTAAGGTCTTTGAATCGCTCGTCCTTCGAAGATTGATGTTCAGCCTCAAGAATGTTATCAACATTGAACAACATGGTTTTGTCAAAGGGCGTTCGACCACTTCAAACCTCTTATGTTTTCAAAATAGTATCCTCAAAGCGTTTTCTAACTCACACCAAGTTGATGCCATCTACACAGATTTCTCGAAAGCATTTGATCGAGTTAGTCACAACCACCTTGTTGCTAAGCTCAGAGCTGTTGGTGTCGGTGGGGGGCTCTTGAGTTGGCTGGGATGTTATCTACGGGACCGTTTTCTTCAGGTGCGAGTGGCGGGCTCACTATCCCAACCTTTCCCAGCTGTTTCTGGTGTACCTCAGGGTTCCCTACTGGGGCCAGTGTTGTTCACAATCTTCATTAATGATCTGGTTCAATGTGTGGGTTCAAATGTTCTACTTTTTGCTGATGACGCAAAAATTTTCAAAGAAATTGCATCTGTGGAGGATTGTGTGTCCCTAAAGGAGAGTATTGATTTGCTTGCAGAATGGTGCGACGTTAATGATATGCTTCTGAACATTTCCAAGTGCTCTATTGTGACATTCTCTAGGTCAGATACTCCTATTCTTTATCATTATAACCTTAATAATCAACCCCTGGCACGTTGTTCTAAAATAAAGGATCTGGGTGTCATACTTGCTTCCGACCTAAGTTGTCATGAGCATGTCAATCACATTTCCAAAAAGGCTAATGCAGCACTGTATTTTGTTATTAGGACCAGTCGTGATATTTTTTCTGTCCGAGCTCTGAACATCCTCTACGTCCACCTTGTTCGACCCATACTTGAATATTCTTCTACTGTCTGGAACCCTTACCTTGTTGGTCACATTGATAGGCTTGAGAACATACAGAACCGCTTCATTCGTTTGATTGGGCTGCGGCTGGGCTTTGAGTACCGTAATGTGCCGATTGATGACCTTCGAGTTCAGTTTAACTTGGAACCTCTCCATTCAAGACGTATAGTTCATGATCTGCTTTTCTTGAAGAAGTTGATCTGCTCTGTCATTGATGCACCTGATCTGCTCGAATTGCTGGACTTCCGGGCATCACGTCATCTTCGTCACCCCCAGCTGTTTGCAAGGCGGCACTACACCACACAGTACATGTTCCACAGTGCTTTTCCACGTCTTCAACGCCTGGCAAAACAACCTCCCCAGACATCTGGACTTCTTTGGTATGAGCTGTGATGCCTTCAGGAGAGAGTTGAGACTAGCCTGTCATGACTTGCATATCGTCTGATAACTTTTCTCCCATTATTCTTGTTGTGTTACTCTGTTATTGTTTCTATATATATTTTGCTCTTGTTATTTATTTACAGTATTTTCCCCATTGTTGTTTACTTTATATAGTTTATTTGCACTGTTATTATTTATCTCTTTATTTATTCATATGTCAGGTCTTAGACAGTAATGTGCATGCACTTAAGTTAAATATTTTGTATTTTTTCAGTGTTTTATTACCACTATCAGTTATTAAAGTTAATATTTTTTTACTCCTGTTATTCATTTAAAGTTTATCTTTCATTGTTGTTGTTTATTGTATAGTTTATTTGCATTGTTATTATTTGTCTGTTTGTTTCTCCATATTGTATCACAACTTACAGTAGTGTATTAAGTTAATATTATCACTAATTTATTATATACTTTCACTGATTTTTAATATAATTTATACTTTCTTATTACATTATTTATACGTTAACTATGCCTAGATCTGATTTAGAGTCCAGTTGCATGTTTGGTTTGGCCCTTCTGTTTAAGTATGTTTTAATCATATATTATAAGTTAAAATGTAAATTGGTTTTTGACCGTTGGAAGGAAATAAATAAATAAAAGGCAGTTAAGCGACACGATTATATTTATCTTATTTTATAAATGAACTATTAATTTACTTATTTCTACCAAGACAATAATTAGTAATTGACCAATTTGAAGTAACGTAAATAAGGACTGTAGTAAACTTGCGAGGGCTCTGGATGTGATCACATTACATGAGTACAATAAAACATGAGATTGAAACGTCAAGAATCATTTTACTGATGTTAGAGATAAAGTGTCACAACAATAACTGGCGATGCCTGTCACTTGTTACTTGTGTTGGCCGCTATCACAAGAAAACAGCTACAGGCAAAGTTTTTCCCTTTCAGAACATGTCACCAACATGTTCCATTTCAAACTACAAGCATTTCATCATAAAAGTTTGCCTGCCTTATTTAGTTTTACCAATTTTTTGAGGTTAGACAGTTTTTTAGAGGAGTCCTAAGAACAGAGAGACAGATATACATACAGACATATTTCTATCCCTTTAATCGTAAGTTTGGTAACGCCCAGTAAATTATAATTATTACCGTTGTAATATAATCTAAAAGTGGAACTCACAAGACATAACCTTGGCATGTTTTAACCATTAAGTCTCTCATATTCGAAAACACTGAAGGAAACAAACTGCCGGGATGCGGAAGTTCTCAAACGGCACCGGATATACTTCAGTCGTCTTACTTAGACAAGGGTTTTTCTTACAGATATTGTCCTTACAGTGTATTGCTAATGCCAATGTCAATAACAATAATTTGTTTTTTGCAAACACTTACAAAAATGTGCGTGACCGTTTTTAGTGTTTCTCGCTCTATAAAAGCATACCTCTTTATCACGCAAAAATGAATTCTTACAATTAATTACTCTGCACGTCTTTCACCCATTAAAATTCTGCGGCGGCAACCAAATTTCTATATATTAAACCTGCATTTTTATTGTGGTGATTTTTATTTTTATACATCCAAAAGTTGCCGGAGATTTTACAAAAAAAATTATATATATATTGTTGTAATAAATTGTAACGTGTCTATAGTAGGGTTATCTTCTATAAACCAATTACAACTATTTTTGTTTTAGTATAAGAACGATCTATTGTGTTCTGAACTATTAACCCTTTATTCTAAGAATGCACAAGTTCCAATGGAATTCAATAATTAAACTCAGTATAAAATTAACTGTAATTTCAATAAAAATATGAAATCAATAATACAGCAACGCCAAGCTATCTTTCTTTTACTTTGAATTTATTCTCAATTAAATCTTATTTATAACCCATCAAAAAGTTCACAAGTCCAGTCTTAAAATTAACAATCAATCAATCATTCAATAATTGTGTCCTTCAAGTCCTCAGTGCTAATATTTTCAACACTAACTCAAAATCAAAATCTTCATTAAACTTCAAAATAAAATAATCTTCTTCAAATATAAAATGAAACAAATAATAAAATAATACTTCTTCTCAAAATAAAAATCCAACAAATTAAGATAATATTAATATTTAATATATGAACAAAGGACAGTGTCCAACCAGTTAAACTCAAAATTGTATCAATTTCAAACTACTTATTTTCTCTAAATTTCCAATTTACAAATTATTGAATTATCCAGAATTATCCGCTTGCTTTGAAGGTTAAATTTAGGAACTGGTTAAAATATCTATAGAATCTCAGAACATTAAATGAATTTTCTTTTTTAGAAGGCTATTCCTGATTAAACCAAATTGAACAGGAAAATATCATCAAGTAATTTTCTATTTCAATATTAAATTCTAACTTTCACAGTACCTCACACATCTGCTGAAGACTTCACCAAGTAACCTAAAAGGCTATTATAGATTAATTAATTTAAACTTGAGACTTTAAAAGAAAAGCAATTTTTAATCTTAAACTCAACCTTCTTCCGAAAAATCAATACGGCAAGAGTAGGCTATCACTTCTACACGTACTTCTCTCTCTGAGCACCACAGCAAAGAATCCCCGAAAAACGTAGTTGAAGTCACCGGAAGGATCTAGAAGTCCCTCCCACCATCTAATCAACCTATCATTGGCCAATCAAAAATGAGCAAACACAATGTCTGAACTGGATGGTACCTATCCAACCCAGACCTGTAACCTTATGCTCAATAACTAGATACAAAATGAAGCTTCTCTAGCATTCCTCGAACCCGAATTGACAAGAAATTCAGCACTGCTGGAAGGCTCACAATCTTACAATTCACTTATTATTTAATTTACAATTCTCTTAATAAAAATATAAAGATTCCTATAAATAATTAAATAAATATAGGAAGCTTCCTATATAAATACATCTTAAATACAAGATTTCTTAGTATATATTTAATTGTAATTTTACATTAGAATTTTACCTTATCAATATACAATACAATAACATTTAGCATTAGATGAAATCTTTATATATATATATATATATACATATATAAATATATATATATATACATTTCTTGTGTTCGTGTGTATGTAACTGAACGCCTCCTAAACGACTGGAATAATTTTGGTAAAGTTTTGTGAGTGTGTTGAAGGGGATTCGAGAATGGATTAGATTTATGATTTGGTTCGATTGGAATAGTTTATTTAATTATTGTTTTATTTATACACTGTTTCGATTCGACAGATTGCGCTACAAAAACGTAATACAAAGTGAACTGATACTTAACAGCTGTTAATACTTTCAGCTGAAGTTCATCAAAGAGGCAGAAACATTTTTCTACAATTAAAAATTATTATTGTAAATTGCTTGATCAGTATTGTAATGCAGACTGTATATAATTTATCGCCTTATTTTAAATTTAAATTGCACCAATGATTAAAAATTAAAAATTAATTATCTAATGCAATACAAATACTATTAAACGCTGTTATAAAACCACCTCATTCTGCAAGGCCGTGAATGTTTGCACATAAGGAAATCGAATTTGCTTATATCGAAGGTAAATTAAAAGAGCCGAAAAAAGACGATTTGTGATCGAAATTGGTTTTTGTTGATAGAGTTTCTTGATCGGAGCACAAAGCACATTCCACAATAATACTATAAATATCTTGGACAGAAAATTAATTTTAACAGATCGAATTTGATTGTTTATAACCTAACTAGTTTATCAAGATTCATCTATATAGATTAATTGTACGTAATAACTTATCAACACCTAGCAAAAACCACGAAAGATACTGGCAGGAAACATGGTACATACCTTCATAATGCGCCCGAGAGGCTCACGAAGGAACGACTATCAATTATGTCAGGAATGTTTAGAATCTGATAAAAAATAATATATGAATATAGTGTAATGTTTGTACAGGACATTACTTGCGAAACCGCGGGGAACTGCTAATTTTCCACATAAAAGTAGTTAGTACGGTATTCAAATTTTTTTATGTTTTAATATTTTGTAATAGTTTATTTATTAGTTTATTGTTTACCGGGCAAAGCTAGGACTAAGAAGCCCTATCTAACACTTAACCTACGAATCCAACGGCTTAAACGTAACTACCGAACGACCACCAACGGTCGGGTAGGCGGGCTGCTTGCAGGACAGGACCGCTCAGCGGTCACCCATCTAAGCAGCAGCCACGCTCAACGTATCTTGATCCGGTTATCTTGCGATAACTGTTGTACCCACTACACTGCTCCATTGAAAACTTATTGTAACGGTAGACGACTTTTACAGAGGTTCTTCACCTTTTGAAACCTTATAAATGGTCAAAGTGTTTATTTAATTATTAGGAAAACAAATTTGGAAATAAAATACATTTAATCGGTCTATAGCAGCGGCTCTAATATTTTTTTTACTCTAAATGAAAAATCAACGGTTATTGTTAATGAAAGTGGTCGCCGTTATTAGTTCGGTGCCTTATTCTTAAATTCCGCAAAACTATTTATTACTAGATGGGTTATTATTTTATTGTTGTACATATCAAAATCTTTTTTATTAGAAACAGAACAAAATCTTGCAAAAAATTACAAATTACATTTATACACTTTAAGTTTATTATTAGGTGACCAAGGAATAAATATATATGGACATAAAATTTTCTCGAATACGTGATTTTTTATGACAATTAAATTATTATATAAATTTATAGATATAATTAGGAATAAAAAACTTGGTAGAACACTCATAGGCCTCGTGCTAGATAAACTCATGTATGTATGATGTAACTGTTATTGAAGTTATGTAAAGTATCAAATAAGAGGAAGAGCTACAGTGACACCCAGATGTAAAAGCAATATAGTAATTCGAAGGTAGCAAACAACATAAATCCCATCAACAGTAAGTTTTTTTTTTAATTTTTAACCTTACACAGAAAATCAATCTAACGAATGAATTATGTAAAATGCAAATATATCAATATGTCTAAGAATAGGCGTAACTCAAACTATTGGTATTCTGATATATTTTGTAACAGAATTAACAGAGTGTGCCACATCAGAAATATAAAATTTTAGAACACATCTACAATTATATATTACAACAAAAACATTTATTTTGTGTATCAGTATTTATAAATTCGCCACTTCTAAGGGTACTGAGTTAATAGGAAAATATGTAGATGCGTATATTTTAACCTAAAACATTTTAGCGCGCTTGGAAATACAATTTGGGATTGCTCAGAAACCTTTATCTTTAAAATATTTACTGCAAATTACAGCCAGAAATTTTTATTCTTTTATTTAATGCATAGAGAATAATGTTTGTTTTAATTATTATCGTGATTATAAGACCAAACCACATGATTGCTCATTTATTAGCTGAAAAATACTAATAAATTACTTAAATAGGTAGTACTAAATTTTACATACTACATTACCCATAGAAAGTGGGATGAATTGTCGCTATATTTAGAATTTCTTAAGATCACAAAGATCGCAACAATATATAAAAAGGTAAGTTTATATTTATAAACCATATCTAAAATAGTAACATAAACTAATTATCTTACTGTCGTGTTTCAGACATTCTTTCTAAAAAAAAGTATATAAATATAGTCATAATGATAGGTTGTAGTTTACACATTTCGTAAGCCAAGAAATTTGAATTAAAGTTTTTAAAGTGAATAGGTATTGTTATATATTTTTATTCTATATTTGTTAATTCAACCTGAAAGTAAATATAATGATTTAATATATTATCATAAGTAGAATTAATTTAATTATAAATCATACAACGAGGGTTCTTTCAAATGCCGTTTTGTTATAAACATGAGTTATACTCAATAAAAGCTGAGTTAATGGTCCTACATAATAATGTTGAGACAAAGTCAAAGGGACTGTGTCGCCATTGTTGAATGGGCTTTCTACAGCAGGTCTCCTTTTGTTTTTTTGAAACTACGGCATTCTTGGATCGTATATGAGTGCAGATCCATTAACAGACTCTTTGATACACCGTGCTCATTGTGTATTTCCTGGTAGTCTACTTATCTACCGTTACTTAAGAACTATTATCGCTACCTGAAAGTAGCTTATTCTCCCGCGACTTTTTATTTGTGAATTGAATAACTTTTGTTCGTAGATCACACATTTGTATTTTTTATGCTTTTATGATTGTATTTGTACCTCGTAATTTTATCTTTCTGCCAAGTAATATTTATTCTTCCAAAGTATTTATCTTTTTGCAAAGAATATAAGCATTTATTGGATGAAAATGCCATAAAAATTATTCTTTTTCTTTCCTTTATGACTCGAATAATAAGCACAATATATACAGGGTGAGTGGCTCTTGGTGAGACAACATTTTTTTGGTTATAATGCAATGTAAATGTGATACAATAGCGGTTTATAAAAAAGTCTAAACTCCAAAAATTAGGTCTGAAATGAATTATTTTTCACGTATTTCTAAAAAACCCGCGTTTTTGTACGTAAATCTGAGCATATCTGTAGACATATGTGAGCAAATTACATCTTTTTAGATTCTCTGTTAAATTTTCAATTAGAAATAGTTATCGGTTTCAAACAGTAAGAAAAGAAAATTAAGCTTCAGGTCGATTCAAATGGCAAAGTTTCCAAGTTTCAGATAAACTGAAAATATCATTGAACCCCAATCTTTTTACCACACCTTGATACACAAGAATTGTGTCAAGTGATATTAAAAACTTTGCCATTTAATAGGCTTTAAAATGGTTATGCCATATCAACCAACTATTTAGGTGTTTTGTCATTTACAAAAATCAGTATATGTTAAAAGTTAACACTGGAGTAGTCATAGGATGGTATAATAAACATTAATTTTTTAGCATTTAATAAAGATATTTAATAATGGAACTTTAATCAATTATCAATAAGGTAAATGAAAATTAGAATACCTCATGATCACAAAACATTAAAAGTAAAATCATTGCTGTTCATTCTCAAAATGGCGACCTTCTGTTATCACACAAGTTCTTTCTCGCTTTCTCATTGGTTCCTAAGGTCATTTTAAAAGACAGTTTTTTTCCGAAGCCTTTGAGCAGCCAGACCAATTCTGCCTCTTCTTAAGGTCCTCTCGTAAGTCTTTCTTCTGAGTTTACTGGGGTGGAATAAACTTCCTGCTTAAAAAAACCCCACACAAAAAAGTCCATAGGTGTAAGGTCGGGAGATCGGGCAGGCCATGAGACAATTCCCCCATATAGTTTTCAGTTAGCTATTGACGTAACTGTTGCATTAAAATGTGGAGGGGCTCCATCCTGCTGGAATATAAGCTCGTCCTGATCAAACCATGTAGAAGGTTAGGTAGGTCGTTGTTGCAAAAAAATCTAAGAAGTTTGTTCCATTTACAGTTCCATCAAATATGTAAGGGCCAATCAATTGGTCGCCTAAGACTCCACACCAAACATTAATACTGAAAACGCGTTTAAAAGGATTGTTCCCTTGTCCGGTGTGGGTTTTGTTGATCCCAGTGGTGCATATTATAACAATTCAAAATCCTCTTGCTCTTGCAAACAATGACTCATCAGTCCAAAGGATTTTTCGAAAAAAAATGACGCTTGCTCTATGTCTCTGTTTAGCAACCAACGACAGATTTGTACTCTAGGAGCTTAATCAGTTGCTTTCAGACCTTGAACAGACGTAAAATGGTATGGATGGAACAACTTATTCTTATGCAAAATGTCCATAACCTTCCATTCTGATATACCTACGTCTCTAGCAAGTTGTCTACTGCTAACTTCTGGATCATTCCGAACTGAATTTAGAACTACTTCTTCTAATCCTACATCATAAACAATGTGTCCTACTTAGTTAGGTCTTTTGTGAACTGTACCTCCCTCCCTACACAAGAAGACGTTGTTTGAGTCTTGAGAACACAGAATGACTGGGAAGATCGGCGATTCAGGGTAGCGAGCTTGATAACTCTCTTTGGGTAACACGCGCATTTCCATCACAAAACCCGTAAATAAAGTGCATATCAGCGTATTCTCGAGTAGTGAACTCCATGGCAGCCTACACTTGACTAAATTAAGCATACAAATAGTTTTATTGGAGGTAGAAGTAATTCCATGTGGACACTGGTCTTACAAAACAAGATAAGGAACGAATGTACAATACTAGTGAAAGTGATAATATAAGGAAATAAAAGATTGATATAGGATTTGACCATTAATCTGCAACTAGCATCCACAAATTATTTTAAACTGCTTTACATTTTTGTAATCTTCAATTCCTTGTTTTATGAGACAGTTTTATAAAACATTCAAATTAAGTACCGTTGTTATTAAATTGTTTTAATCTTTTTGTAGCTTGCATGTTTTTTAATTATTCAAACCGATAAAAGTAGGTAACAGAATACTTAACTATGGTCATTTAGCATAACATATTAAAGCCTATTAAATGGCAAAGTTTTTAATATCACTTGACACATTCTTGTTGAGTGTGCTAATGGATCTGCACTCATATACGATCCAAGAATGCGGTAGTTCAAAAGAACAAAAGGAGACCTGCTGTAGAAAGCCCATTCAACAATGGCGACACAGTCCTTTTGACTTTGTCTCAACATTATTATGTAGGCATTAACTCAGCTTATATTGAGTATAACTCATGATTATAACAAAACGGCATTTGAAAGAACCCTCGATTGTATATGTATTTATAATGAAATTAATCTAACTTATGATAATATTAAAATCACATTATATTTTACTTTTCCAGTTGTGAATTACACAAATATAGAATCAAAAAATACTAATTAACAATTACCTTATTCACTTTAAAAACTTTAATTCAAATGTCCCTTGGCTTAGGAAAATGTGTAAACCTAACAACCTATCATGATGTCTATATTTATATACTTTTTTTTAGAAGAATGTCATGAAACACGACAGTAAGATAATTAGTTTATGTGTACTATATTTAGATATGGTCTTATAAATATAAACTTTAACCTTTTTATATATTGTTGCGATTTTTGTGATACTTAAGAAATTCTAAATATAGCTACAATTAATCCCACTTTCTATAGGTTAATGTAGTATTGTAAAATTTAGTACTACCTAATTTAAGTAATTTATTAGTATACTTTCAGCTAATAAATGAGCAATCGTGTGTCCCCCCCACCCCCCCCCCCCCCCACCCCCCCCCCCCCCCACCCCCCCCCCCCCCCACCCCCCCCCCCCCCCACCCCCCCCCCCCCCCACCCCCCCCCCCAGGGGTTGGGGTATTTCCCTTGGGACAAAATTGTATGTCCGTACATTAGACGATATTTTATACAGCAATCACTGTTACACATTTTACTATATGTGATAATGATATATAATTTGTAATTATTTGTAGTATAAGACCACTTATTTCATCAAAGGCATGAAAAATGTATAATAAATTATTAAATAAAACGCACTTTGTAAATAACATCTTTTCCATATAGTTTATAAACATATCAATACGTTTTACATTTAAATCAAAACTTAAAATGTTGCACTAGAAGTAAATGTAACTCAATAGTTAGACCTCCCTTTTTATGGTTATTAATAATTCATAATTGTTATTTATTGTTAGTTTGTTAAATTTCGTTTGATATATAAAGTACGATACCTAAACATATGATATTAATTGTAGTTATACTATTTTATATTAGTGTCCTAGAACGAGCAGCATCTAATTAAAATGAAATAAATTCGTATTAAATAATTATTAATTTTATTTCAAAGGTTAAACTTTTACATAATATTAAGTAAATATTAATATTAGTATTAATAGAAAGATCTATTTATGACGATTGTACAAGATGAAAACACGTGAAATTATTACGTTATGTCACGGTAATCTTTTTGTCTATTGGATACACACTGTTGGATTTAAATGTGATACCCAGAATGACATTTGTGCTACGGTTATATTTGGGATAAATCAATAAAGTTTGATATGTATTTTATGTAGTAATTGTCTTCATTATATATATTTAATTAGACAACTTGATGTCACTTGCGTAAATAAGGCTGTGTTTTTCACATGTTAAAATCGTATCGAAATGTAGGTGACAACGCAGGTCTATGAATCACCTTTCTTAAAACAACCCAGCCTGATATAATATAAACACGGCGTTATTTATTTGCTCTCATATTACTAACGATTTGTAAAGTTTTATAACCTTCATAAAATAAAAACACATACACAACAAGTTTATACAAACACTTCAATTTATTTTAGGAGATTACATAAAGTAAGGCGAAACAAACAAATTATTATATAGAGGATTTAGATAACAAATTAAATTCTGTATATACACATTTTATGCTACAGAGGGATTTCCTCAAATTACTTTTCTATGTTAAAGGGATATAGTACTATGCCATCTTACGGTTCTACTCCTTGGAGCTTTAAATCTTTGATATAATTTTATGGATAACAAGTTTTAAGTTATGAGTCACAAAATTAAAGTAATAATAATATGACAAAATTAATAATTATTTAACAAGAAAATATACAAGAAATCATTACAATGTCTTATTTAAAAAAAGTTCTCACAAACTCAATGTTTAAATACAGTGTAGTTGCAGACCTCAGGACTCTGCACCATAAGAGCTTGGATATTTGAATGTAGCACTCAGACAATAAACTGAGATTATCCCGTGTAATATCAGCTGGCATCAGCAGTGCTGAACCAGCCATACTGGGAGCTTGGCTGAGAAAACATTTTAGACAACAAACAACGTAATAATCCATCCTTTATGTGACAATAACATAACATTTTAATGTTCAATATAATAAAGATTATTTAATTATCATTTAGTTGTATTAAGGAACTAGTTTAATCTCTCTTTGTAGAAATAATCTGCCCCTTATAGTTGCACAATATGCCATTCGTAAAATTCCATTCCTAACTTACACTCTTTCACGAGAAATAAATCTAAACGTAACGCAATAAATCGACTAATCAGCTGGTTTTTCTGAATTGTAATAATTCATAATATCTTTTATTACAATCAATTTCATTAAATATACTAATTCTAATACTTAAACTAAAGCAGTTGTTATAGATTCTAAATCGTTAGTAATTTTATAATGAAATTTAGATCGGAAAGCACCTCACTCACATTACATAAATCGCAAAAAACTATTAATATTTTTATTAAAAGTAAATGTTATACGTTAAGAAAAAGGTTTATAATAATAATTTCGTATAGCAATATTCTACGTCCATCTTTTTCGTTGTTACTTTATGTAACGTGAATATTTCTGTATATTGAATTAACACTGATTGCTATAAGGAGAATTTCCCAGCGTGGCATTTTGATATATGTAACATAGTTGAGATAGGTAGACAAATCTTATAGCACAAGCAATAACTTGATATGTGAAAGAAAGTATTTTGTGTAGTAATTGAGTACATGATATATATTAATTAGACAGCTCTCTGTAACATTTGTAATACGGTTGTGATTATTAAATAATATTTGAATACAAAACTTTACAGAAAAGGTGGCAATTATGTAACGGAAACTGTTATTATTTATATACGGCTGGATGGTGATGATTGGGTTTTTAACATGCTTAGTCATAATATCACTCTGAGAAAGCCGCTTCTATCCGGATGAAATATAATTATAGCCTAACACCCGTGACAAACTTCCAAACTCATGACGTAATATAATCCAGCTCTGGTAATTGAATTATGTCATACTTGGTGCTTCTGCTCATCTTTACATACTGTATGTTTTTAAACCAATGTCTATGTCCAACAATTAAAGCAATCCTTTTAGTAATGCCATAGTAAAAACGTCATGTAAAATCACCATATTTCGGAACAGTGGTCAACTCGGATGTGTATAATGTTTGAGGCAAAGCACAAGTTTTGATGATTCCAGTTAGTTCTAGATCACAATGTATCTGATAATACAGTTCCCTATACTCATATGATAGTTTTAAGTATATGGAGGCATGATGAAATGAACTAGATTTACATTATATGCAGGTTAACTTTAATTTATTCTGCATTAAAACGTACACCTGGGTGTTACTTTCTATAAAGTTTATGCATGCAGGTTGAGCAATCTACATGAATATTAAAAAGGAAATTTCTTACAGCAATCTATAGCTTTTGAACTGACTTAGGTTATCTGCGATAAACACCCTGTTTAGCCATTATCTACAAAATAAACGTCAGGATTTATTCCAAGTGGGTCAAGGGTGTGTACCACCTAGCCCAGTCACAGGAAAATATATTACTCATTACCAAATTCTACTAGTTTCTCAAAAAATAACTTACATGCCACTAAATATAAGTAAAAGCCAAAACTGTGAAATAAAATAACAATGTAAAAACAAAAAGTATTTAGTATGTACATTAAATCTATAGCATATTTCTACATTGCTAAAAAACAGTTCGTAATTACTGTATGTAAGTGGTGCATTAGATTATGGTGTATTATCCCCGTTGAATTGCACCATTTCGTGTGACCCACTTGGAAAATGCTTCTAAAAATTAATGTGATAAGATTTCATCTACAAGATTTAAATATAGAAAATGGAATAAATTCAGAACACACAAAATTAATCATGGATGGCCAACAACCAGTTTTTGCTTGCCAAATGTATCTCTTTGTGTCACTGGTATGGCACGGAGTACCTTCAACATTGCGTATCTTAAATTTGCTGCTGTGGGCCTTTCTGGTCTCGGTTAAGGATGTTTAAATTTAATTCTGAAATATTTTGTGATATTCTGAAGCAATAAATCAGAATTTTGTTGTTCTTGATTGATAAATACTGTGCAAAATTATACCTGTACCAGTGATTTATCCTATTACCCTTCAAGATAGTCTGCATAGTGATATTGGTACAAAATGACTTTGCCTAAGTTAATAGATTATTTTTGTTACAATAGCGTTACAAAAATATAACAGGTACTGTGGAAAAAATTGTAAATATGTAATCAGTTAACTTTTTGCCGGTAAGCCAAAACGTCCTGTTACATAATCTGATATTAATATTAATCCGTGTTGTATTTTAGGTAGAATTTTAGTTTTAACAAATAAAACGTCAATCACGTTTAGGCCTAATCTGTATCTCAAGTATTTGATACTTTAAAAGGAAATTGTCTTTTTTCAAAATATTAAGTGATGGCAAGCAATATGTATTCTTAATTATTATTGACAACTCCTAGCGTTTCAATAGAGATATGAAAAATAATTGCCGTTACTATTCAGATATGAATGCAATTAATCCACTTATAATAAATATATTGAAATCATAGTTTTTTGAATTTTAATTAAAGTGAGTGTTTACAAAAAGATTTATATGCTTATGAAAACATTTTTCCTATAGGTTTTGAAGATCATGGTGTTTTTAAATGTATTAAATTGTTATGATTAAATTACATGGTAACATTGAGAAATATATTTCTATCAATGTTGGGGAATTAAATAATGCATATAAACTCTGAATCTATCTCCAGTTAAACATTTGTAAATTATGAGAGCCTCTGAAATATTCAACATACTTCACATCTCGACAAATGTACAAAACAAATCATAAAATTATTTATTTCATCAATTTCTCATAATTCAGTTCTTAAATATCCATTCTAAATTTCTTCTAACTGTGCCTTTTGGGATGTCAAAATCTGAAGTATGTGTTCAATTAAGCATAATTCCCTTTTCAAATCAGTTTCTTGGCCAAATTATTATAATTTGTTTGGGGTTACTAGTATCCTTTAAACGATAGACAGTAATGATTATGTACAGGTAATTGTTGAAATTTGCATAATAATGCTATAAGGTATTAGGTAGCAAGTACAGTCGACAAGAACATGATATAATGGACCTAATAACAAACGTTTTTCCCAGACCATCTGTGTTATTGTATTAACACGCTCAGATAATAAAATTTTCTATGATTATATCTTGGTCTGAGTATATTTCATTGTAAATTGTAAGATATAACTTGAATCATATTGAACCCTTTACGACTTATGCTGCAATTTCTTTCACCTCATAAAGACGGCTGTGACCGTCACATAGGTTTTCTGTCTCACCCTAATTAGTACAAGCCTGTAACAATAACAAATTGTGAAGGGATCCTCCTCATTGGTTATCAAAATCATAACAACAGTAGAAAGAATTAATGGCAACTACTGAATTTCACAACGTAATCTTTCATGTTCTATCGATATTTCTTAGAGTTCCAAGTTACTACTTAATTTCTTTTAAAAAGGTTTGTGGTTTGCGGTATAAAACTCAATAGCTTTTAATTTTAGATAATCAACAATCGGGAATGGAATCATAGAGGTGAGATATTTCACAGTGATTACGATTTACTACAGGAAACCTATAGTTGATAGTATGATGGTTCCATCATACTGAGAAGAAACCCAATATTTTGTATAGCAAGATACAAAATATTTACATTCCCTTAAAATATTTTAAGTTATGTCAGTCAAGTTTGGGATACATGCAGTCAGCGTTTAGCCAAGCTCTCAGTTAAGGCTGGTTCAGCACTGCCGAAGCCTGACATGGGATAATCCCAGTTTATTGTCTCTGCGCTGCTTTCAAATATCTAAGCTCTTGTGAAGCTGAGTACTGAGTTCTGCATTTTTGCAGTTGTTTTAAACGTTATAAATAATCTAAATTGTGAGAATCATTTTACAAGAAATTCCCATAAATCCAAATTTAGCCTAAACTAACAGGACTTATTGGTTTATTTAGTGGAAGTGGATTTAAGGAGCGCGTGCTTATCTAATAACGAACTGAATGTGGCCTGCACTAGAGTAAGTTCTACTGACAGTCTTATGATTTTCCAAAAGTATCATGTACAGGGAAGGTTTAAGACATTAAACTTACAAATACCAACGCATAGATATTTACCTTGTACACATTCATAATTGTTACATAAAAAATTAAGTGGAACATTTTATTTTTGTCCCCGTAGCAAAAAACAAATTTTAAACTATTATTAGTTAAAAGTGTAGCTACTATTTAGAAATCGTAAAGGTAGGCCAAACATACAACAATTTAATATTATAGCATTTTAAGAATGTGTAACGTTTTTTACACTCGAAAATCGATTTCATTTATAACCGATTTCAAGGTATGGTAAGCCATTAAACCCTGGTTAGAGTACGTAATGTTCTGGGTAGCGAGATGAAGTGGGCGTGGAAACTTAACATTAATTGTATTCCTTAATACTTCTTGGAAATCTTTCTATGAACATCTACTTGCTGTGAATTTCCAGACCTGATACGACGACACTATGGATGAAAGATACCTGTGCTTGTCCTAAAGACCCTAACGATGTTGTAAGTGATTGTGTAAATTTTTACATGTGTTAAATAACACCAAGGGGCATTTTAATTGGAGTATCTAAAATAGTACTGAAACAATATGAGATGGGAGTAGGTATTTTTACGAAACGGATTACTGGCCTCAGAATGTACCACTATTTCAATAGTGCATGATGGCTCTGGGTTTAAATTATTAAGAAAGTATCTCTTACAGTCATGGAATCAAAAAACTAAAGATTTATATCCATCCAAAGTGAACCCTATGATATCGTCTTGTGGCTAGTTACTATCCTGTTGTAGGATGAACTGTCTGGCCTAATGTGGAAGGAATGGTAATTTATATAGAAGAGAGCTATTTAATTACCACATTAATCGCCAGGGGCATAAAAATAACATATCATTGCTTTATTAAAATTGTTTATAACAGTAATGTTTTTAGGATCCCTCTTAGTAGTAGCAGAATATTACTGAGGGGTGCGGGGATGATATTTTTACAATTCACAGCGTGTATTTTAGCAATTTTGAAGTAATTCTTGGTAACTGATTATTCTTTACAATACATTGAAATTAAGTTGTGGTATATTGTTTTCAAAATAAAATAAAATTTTATTTTTATATTTCACAATTTACTATCTCCACTACAAGTATGATATGTAAACTGCTTATCAATATATATACAGTATATGTATATACATGATGTAGTGTAAATTCATGTATTTAATGTAGACAAATGTTTATTTTCTTACCACAGTTACACTGTATAAACAAGCTAGGGCTCAGGCTTGACAAACACTTGCAGTAAACACAGCCAGTAGAAGTCTGTTGTGTCATATGGTAGTTCACATGGCTCCATTACCAGCTTCTATGTGACGTCACACTGCTGTAGACACTGGATCATCATGTTTCAGTATGTAAACATTTGGGCCCACACCATTACAGTTTATTGTATACATCCTAAAAGATATATTTACTTGCTTACCCCAAATACACCTAAGGTATTTAATATTGTAGATAGGGACTACAACCTATCTCCACTGTGAGTCTGAAACATGTCGAGAAATTCATCAGCTCTAGTAGGAACGCAGTAATTTATATTTAAAGGTTGAAACATTCCACTTCAAGCATAAGATGCTAGCTATCAATAAAAACACTCTTATTGGTGATTTTAAAAGTATTGTAAATTAATACTAGCACAGAACTGTACAGAATAATTGAGATTATTTCACCTCGCCATCATAAATTAATTTTTTCGAATTCTATAAAAAATAAATTTGAATACATTCATAATATTTTACAGCTAACAAAACTATAAAAGCATGAGATAAAATATAGACTTTAAGAACATTTTTAAGAAGAGAGGTTTATAAATTCTTGAAAATTAGAAACAAAATATATACTAAGAAAGCTACATACTTTAAATGAGTAGTTGGCTGAATCAAGCTTGGCTTAAAGCACATGCAGGTAAATATCGGCTATATTATTACTTTTATGCGAAAGTAAGCCCTGCATATTCCTGATAAGTCATTTGCTATATTAAAGGGTATGATACGTTCCAATTAAATTACGGAAATCCCTTACAAATTTGTGTAACTGTAATAGCAAATTATATCTAAGAATAGGAAATAACCTTCCTATAATAATAACCATAACTATAATAATTTATAATTTACAAATTTATAATTTTTGGTATTGAAAAATTAATTAACGTTTGTAACTGTTGCGTTAAATCCATTATATCCGGGATTGAAAATCGTAACTTATGTACGTATTCTCACAAGATGTTATTACATGTTACAATGACCACAAGTATGATTTCAAAGAAAACTGTGATTTATATAATTAAATTGGAATTTGGCACATCAACAATTCTCCAGCACGGCCACCATTGCGTAAGTTCAAGATTACATACTATTTAGTGTGATTCTCACTATACGGTGAAAATTTAAGGGTAAAGCACACATTGTACACCCCAAATTCCTCTTTATCTTTGTAAATGTGGCTCAGAGAATACCTGACAAGATCTTTAGAACTTTCATATCAGATGCAGAGATTTTCACTGATCTAAGGACTGTTGTGATAATCTCTAAATTTAATGGTCAGTGATAATGTTGAGATCAGCAATTCTCGAGTTATAAAAGAAAAAAACTATATGTGAATATGAGATTTCTATCATTAATGTCATATATGGTTATCCAAATATTGTTTTTGTCAGTCTATTTGTAGTTAAAATATGATACGCAACGTCACAAAAATTTTGTATCAAGGTTCATTTTGGTCCAAAGAAGATTTTGGTGTCAACAGGTCAAAGAAACAGCAATATCACAGCTGGTTTTGTCAGAACTTAGGTATGTAAGACCACGCAGTCTTTATAAACACCACCAATACTACTGCTAATTAACAGCCAAACTTTTAATGATCCTTTCATAAACATTAATAAACATGAAAAAAGGACTATCTTGATCTAATGTTCATCAATCTTCGTTTATCGGAATAACGTAGATACACCGATTTATATGTTTATTTAATTAAGAGAATAGATTGAATTGTTTTGGTGAAAGTGAACATAATAAATATTTAATAAAAAACCATATATCTCGATTCGAATACTGAAATCATAATAATCAATCTAAATACATTACATTAATTGCATTAGATATTATTATTCAAAATTTTTACCTCTAAGAATTGTGACATTTCGTTCAACCGAAAACTACTTAGGATAATAACAATAATAATAACGGTAATGGACAGCTTGTCTGGTTTTTATCCCGAGTTTAGGGAGCGAAACAGTTTGCTAACGACCGTCAGATGTTCTGACTCACTCCTATTACAACGTAATTAAGACGCTTTAAATTATAAGTTCTATTTTAAATGCAATTTCATCCAAAATAAAATCTTTCCACCTAATCTTTCATAAATTGCCTATATAAAAAACTCTTTACCAGAACCTCTTATCGTCCAGAATTGCAAAATATGAAATCCTTTATGAAATCCTACAATTAATACAACAAGTGCGGTGCATTTTTAATACCATTTATGAAAGACGTAGTACGTTAGAAGTACTACTCTCCATTTCGTCACAGGATTTTGTAAGGTTTTATGCCAAATTTAAATGTATAGGGCAATGTTCTGCAAACGGATATGCAGTAAGACAGGAATAAAATTAATAAGTTTGACATAAATTGCCATATTATAGAACTCATTCTAGTAGAAGTTATGTTTTAAGCAAAATGTAAATTATACTTATGAAATATTTCTCGACGTATTTTGCCACATTAAACATTATAATTTGTGTTAAGTAAATGGATTTTCATGTCAGTTTTTAAAGAATAACAGTCTACACACCAATTCAATATAAACGATGTTGTATGTTTTGGCTAAGCAACGTGTTTTAATATATCGCAAGTATGAATCATTACGGTTTATTGGGTTTCCTTACAAATTTATTTATCTGCATTCTTCTCATCGCCATAATAACTAATACGATCAATGTAAGAATACGTGCTAACGTTTATCCAAAATCTTATGGAGTGATACAGTATCATCCAACACAGTGTCCCACATATAGAAGTTGAGGCTCAAGCACAATTTAAAGTCTATAGGTCAGTTAGTTTTCAAAATATTGTCACATACAGACGAACGGAGAACAATGAACTTCTTCAGTCCCACGAGTTATATATTTTCGTTAAATAATACTGATTTGATTTGTAAAAACCTACATAATAGATAATAATTCAAAGAAAAATAAGAGGTAGTAACATTTGTAATTTTGTTCACACCATTAATAATACGATTTTAATTTCATTGACTTTAAAAACTGTTCCATAAAATTAAAAGCTAATAAAAGAATAACATTGCATTTTTAATAATACAATGATTAAATATCAAGTTTTTTAAGTGTCGTTATAAATAAAGTAAAAATACATATAATTATATAAAAATGTAAACGTTTTGTCTAATATTTTTAATTAGTTCTTGTTCAAGATATCACCCAGAAATTATAATAACCAGATTGCTATGTTAGAGATTCTGACATGTGCTGTTTTGCAGAATTAAAAGAAAAAAGTTTCCAGTTCCAATGATACGCAGTTGTAAGAACAATAAAATATTGCGTATAAATTTTAACTCCTCTATATCATATGTAGAACATCATAGATGGTTAAATATGATTTTGTTCGTTACGTTTTGCGTTTAATTACTAATTATTTAATAATTATAATGCAATATTAAACTATTTTATAAACATATTATTCAATATTCATCCCGGAAAAACAAATGGGATATTTGATTTTATGTCCTGGTTTGTATAAATATGTGTCTTTACAAAATCTGAACCAGTGAGAATGCAAAATTATTGAAATAGAATAAGTTCATAAATTACAAATATAACAGACAGAAACACGTTATGCAACGGTCGTTCGCTTGTTTTCAAATATGAGTAAACACATCAATATTAATATATGTACAGTATCGAGATATTTTCATTACAGTGAATGGAAGTTCCGTTCCACTTCACGCTTGTTATCAAACATATTTATATTTACGAGGCTTTTGAACTGCACGACCACTAACGGATCTACAACTCTACCTTATTGAATAAGTTGAATTGGAAAAGTTGTACACTAGATCGGAACAATAGAACTTCCCAATACCTTTATTAGAATTTGGTTTTCATTATCATCACAGACTAAAACTATTCTAATATCAGATTCTATTTTAAAATAACTAAAAAAAAACTGTCAATAAATCCCACACTCATGACGTTTTAAAGTTCTAGTTTAAATAACTGTATAAACATTGAGAAAATGTGGTATATCTCTAAATGTCGTCGTCCTCAGCCTTTTTGAGACTACAGCTCGGTGAAATTAATAATCAATAAATAGGCCTAATATATTTATTTATTGTTATTGTTGTGTTTTCATTGCATGTTGAATAATGTTATTTTACTGTTTTGTTCTTTTAATTTATTTGTTGTTGTTTCAATTTATACATGTTTAATAATATTATTCAAGCGCTTTTTGAGTAAATGTTGTCTCAATTGTCTTACATGATTTTTATAAGACTGATTGTTGGTATTTAGTAAATACTCTCTAGTTTAGGGTATATGTTTAGGGGTGGGAAAAATAACTTGCACTTTGGGGAATACTAAAGGTATTTAAATATTCAATTTATTTGTATATTGCTATTTATATGTACTATTTATTTTGGATATATATATTTATTATTTGCTTGTTGTCAGTTGTTAAATGTTTATTTACAATGCTTGCTTGTTATCTAGCATATTGTTAATTTAAGATTAGTGCTACAATTTAATTGGATAATTCTATCTGTTTTGTAGTAATACAAATTGTATAATAAACTAATATAATAAATAAAACTTCATAATGATTTTAAAATAAAATTATGTTTTATACAAGGGGATTTACGAAGTAATGCAGAAACTTTTAGAGGCCATTCTACAGGTAAAAATAATTATATACGTTTATATAAACATGGGTCTGGAAATGCTTCGTTATAAAGTTATGTCAAAACATATGATTTTTATGATACCCTTATATCAATTATAATGTACATTTAATTAAAAACTGAGTGCTACAGATCCGAGTGACATACAGAAAATTGTAATCAACAAAACCATTCTGAATATATCTTTTAATCTAATAAAATGCTAAGCGCGATAGATAATACACCGTATTTTTGCATATTGTAAAATTTCAAGCTAATAACTATTGCTTAGTATGGATAATACTTTTGTTTAAAATGTGGATAAATAAGACGTGGCCATATTTTATTTTACTATTAGGCTCTTGGAACCTAAAACCCGAAGAGATTCATACTTCACAATTTCCGAATTTTCTAGTTTCTAATTATACGAGGGAGAATCTTCCTGGGCCTGGAGGATACAATATTCCACAGACCAAAAGAATATAGGGAAGTAAAGCTTCAATATCCTATGAACTATCAGTGTCTGAAACCGCCCTGGTGCATAAAACGTCCCTAAATTTACGAGGGATCTGAACCCTCAAAGGGGATTTCAAGTGGTAGGTGAAAATAGGCTGGAATATATTAGAGGAAATTAATTAATTGGAATTAAGTGATCACAAGCAAAAATTAGCTATAACCTGAAAAATGTAGAAACTCACAGGTATTGAATTTGAGAGAAAAAATACTCTGAGTTGTTATTTTCATATAATATTAATATTAAGAAGCTGCTGGAGAGAGAAGGACTTTAATTCGTATCACGTATATATCCAAAGAAGGTAAAGTAGCGTGCACAATGTTTTCAGAAATATATAATTGATGTTTTCTCTGATCGTCCTAACTAATCCCAATACTTTACGGTTAAGAGATATTAAATGGTTTCGTGAGAACTAAAATTCATAGTAATCTGCAATGTTTTACTGAAAATATGAAAAGAATCAACTTTTTGGAGGATAAATCTCACCTAAGTATAAAACTCACCTATAGTGATGAATTTTGTAGGTTAAAGATTTTTACACAATACAGTATCAGAGGCAGATTTCCAGCAGATCCCGATATATTCTATATTTAATTATATTTTAGAAGCTAAACGGTTCAAAGTGTGAAGTTTCAAGCCAAAGCGTTCTTACCGATTTGGCGTTCTGTAAGGTTTGTTTTTTCCAGTGTTTAAACTAAATTTAGATTAGAAAATCAGAGGTTTTGAAAGCTTCTAGACGTATAATAATCATATTTTTTTAACATTAAGCCGCTCAGTACAAACGACAAACCGATAAGCAGCAAAATTTAAGGATTAGGAGCTGTCATTAGTTGAGATTAATTAGATGTCAGAACTTTCAAATCGCCACGGATCTTAGAAAGATTAGAATATTCCGGAGGACAAAATCATGGAATCCCGTAGTTCTGATGTCGAAATGTTTTATAATATCTCAGGGAATTAGTGTTGGGGGGCTATTTCTACAATAAAGATACTCGAGTATGTTAATTATCTCTAGAGTTAAAACACTTCAATTTCCGCTCGTTCTTAGATGGTAACAGCTTGCAGATGTAATAGGATGTAGAAACTCGAAACATTTCTGTGCCTGTTAAACATTCAGCTTTGCAACTATAATATAAATCCTCATAATATACATGAATAAATAATATAGTAATACTGTTTAATTAGTAAAATTGTTCTATTTCAATAAGTTAGACATTCTTATTAGGTAAGTGTTTTCATTTAAATATTCTTTTGTATTTTTGGTTGTAAAAATTCTAAGATAAATATAAATCATTAATATAAAATTTTAACATGACCTATTTCATATTTTTTTTAAAGAATGCAAATCGGTTTACATTAAAAGAGTACTTAAATGTTATGCTATACATATTTTTTTAGAATATTTCTTTTTCTTCATTTTTTATATAGGACTGAAAATAAATTTAAATCGATTTTTAAATTTCTTATTTTTATTATTTTAATACCAATTATTTTATATTGCTGATGATGTGTGTTCATAAAGGGTGTAGTATCTCCAACTCCAACTCGTTAAAAAACCAATTTTATTTTCGTATATAAAATGCGGTATTATTAAGTTATAATTAAATGTATGTTTATTAAATTTAGACAATTGAAAATTTTTAAAAATGTATTTTTTATATATATAGTTGCTTGAAATATATCCAGATATTTAGCTTATATTAAAAAAATATATTATGTTTGCTAGTTAATAACCACGTTTTAATAATGAAACTTAATATTTTATGTTTTTATTTAAATTTTAAATATATGCTCTATAGGTACAATTGTCAATAACAATTAATATTACTGCCTGACTTTGTCATTACACAAACACGTGATGTAGTATCTTCATAATTATGATCACAGCGTCTGGTTGGAAAAAAACTTTTTAAGGTAATAAAATGACATCATTAGCTAAGAGAAAGCTTTGTTAGTGACGTACTAAAAATGTGTTCCTGAAAAAAGCTAGATGTATTTAGCTAAACTGTAATCTAATAATAAAAATCTCTAGCCAAATGACATTTTATGCAAATTACTCTAATGCAAATAAATATACAGAGTATCCGAAAAGTAACCCGAGAAACCTCTCCTGTGGTTTCCTTTGATCGAAATGATAATAAACATGTGACCGGAAACGCTGTGTTGGCAAGCTACGGCTAGCGAAAGATCGTACGATTTTCGAGGAAAGGAATGAAATAAAGCTAAACTGATGTTTTTATTGCATAATGATTGTTGTGATATTTATTAAAAATTCCTCAACGTAGGTGTAATTATTGTTTTCTGAAGAATTGATTTAGAGGGAACGATTCGTGACTATCATATGTTTCGTGTTTGCATTGAAATATACGAAAGAGAAGCTGCGTATGTGGAAAAATATAGAGCCATATAACAACAGAAAGCTTTAAAAAAAGTAATGCATCGCCGTTGTAGGAGAAATATATCCAGCAGGTCATATCTGCTTGCGATACCTGGCTGTGGAACGAGGGTGCTTTGTTCAGTGAGTCGGTAATGCATTTTACTGGATGTGTCAGGCTCTTAGGGTTATTGCATTAACATTTCCATGGATATATATTAATTGAACCATAAACTAATGGCAACGTCAATTATTTCTCCAGAGCACAATTTTGCTTGAATTTTGAAATAGAAAACATTCTAGTTATGAAAAAGGCATATCTTGTAATAAGACGTAAAAAATGTAAAATAAGAATGATTGCTTTAAATTTGATACATATGAAACTGTTTTTAATTACAGCATAATTCAATAGCACCAGAATTATGCTTAATTTTTCAGGGATCAATACATATTAATAATTAATAATGACGTGTCAAACCAGAGGATATATACTTAGAAACATTTTTTTTAATGATTTTTGTATTAGCGTTATCTAAATAACGTTATTTAAATACCAAATAACTAATTTACTTTTTTGAAATACTTTATATCTTAATTTCTAAGCTGTGAAAATGTGTTATTGAATGATATATTAAATCCGTATTAAATTATCAATATATTAAAAACATGTTTTTAAGTACTTTATGGAAATCACGTAACTCATTCTAAGTCTCATCATCATTTCATAAGCTTTCAAACTAGATCATACTTTAAAGACAAAAATTAATTCACAGGTGTGGCAAAACGTATCGAATGTAAAGAATAAAGTACACTTTATACTGTTATGTGAAAAAAGGGTTATTAAGCATATTCATGTAGAAAATGTATTGCGTTAGGGTCATTCATATGATGAATAGTATCATGGATTTATACGTATGGGTCACAATAAGAAGTGGAAAAGTTTTTTTTTTTTGATCAAGTTATCAATTATTTTACTTCATTATGAAATACCAATTTTCAACACTAACTATTTGTATAAACTACTACATTACATTAAAAGAGTGTTTTACTAAATTTGTTTAGAAACATCAAATACTACAAAATATTTTAAATGTGTAGTAAAACGCCTGTTGTTATGTTTAATTACTTCTATTAACCTCTAAATCTTGATACCTATTAACGACCTTATTGTCAGTGATTCAGAATAAATTCATGGTTTTATCGTTTTCGTCTGAAAATGCCCACATGTACATTAAAAAATACTTATTGATGAGAAAAAGTTTTGAAAAGGAATAAAATAATTATTTTTGAAACAGGCTCAATATGCTAAATTTGTATACACTACTGAAGTGATCTCTAGGAATTCAGACTTTAGTGGACCGTTTCTGTCAGAAAATCTTCTCAGTCAGAGTCGAAACTTCCTTGTAGTTTTACCAGTCTTCCAAACAGGGAAAGAGGCTATGTTACAACATACTTTTATTACATAATTATATATTTTTGCATTTAAATTGTGTTCACGTATTACAGTATTACGTATAGGTCTCAGATTGCTAATCAACATCATTTGTGTAAATCATTATATCAATGTAGTAAGTGTTTTCAGCATGTTTTAAGATATCTTAGTCCGAAATGTCTGATGGCATGTTTTGGTGTCTAGGAATTAATAAAACCTTCAAATGAATGATTTATCTCTGTTTTAACATGCAATTACATTTTATCACGATTTTCTTTTTGTTTGTCTTTCACTGATAGGAAAGTGACACTTCTAATCCACAAAAGGCTCTTCTAAAAATTTACAATTTTGACACTTGATATATCTTACATTCGGCAGAACTTCAGCTACAGTTCCCTGCAACACAAACAATTTGGTATTCCCGGAGAGTGTATTGTTAGAATTGCTAATCTGAGACCATCACATTTGGTGAAACATTGTTAGAAATGAAATTGGTAATGTGTTAATGGACAGAAAATAAACTACCTAAACGTCACAATGTTTATTGTTAGTTATTCAACTTAAACATTTAATAGATTTCTTACATGTATATTATGTAAAAGTCTCACTAAAATTATATCACTTATGAGAGATTACTGTAACTATATTTTATTTCGTACATTAGTAAGAATACTCCAGTTATTATAAAATATAACTTTTTCAGTGCCAATACCCTATACGTGTTAAGTGTCTCAAAATAGCGGAGTATTATTGTTAATTTTAATTATGTCTTATTAAATTACAATGTAATACAAGTTGAACTCGTTTACGTTCGTAGTTTCATAGTAAGCAACATGAACATAATATTCGTATTATTTTTAAATTACGTATCAAACCCTCCTGTATTTAATTATAGTCATTTATAATTATAGAAGAGTGAAAGTCTCTTCTGAATTCGGTGAGTGAAACAGTTTTTATAAGTACTCATGAAATAAATCGAGTTTTGTGCAACATTCCATAATACTTGATAGAATAGTCCCAATTATTTTAGTAAAATTAGGAGTATTTTCGGCCAGTATGATGGAATAATGTAGTCAGTAGTATTTTTATTCAATGCATTAAAGTAAACCGAGTATGTGAGTATCGCATAGTTTTAAACGGGGTTTAAACGTGGCGCTTTTAAAGGGAACTACACTGGTTTTATTAAGTATAATATTTGGCACAATATCACTTCACTAACAAACATTTGACACCGAAAATAAAATACTGCAGCATATCCACGTTCACTTGCATCGGAGAAGGCATGTAGTTAGTTAAGTTTATTTGTATAATCTCCCAAAAATATCGTACAATCGTATTTGCGCGGACAGAACATGGTAAAAACTATTATATCCTTTATATATGAAAATCTTTTATTTTGTATAGGGCTCAAACATAAAGTTAAATCTTGGTAAATGAATGTGGGATTTTGCTGAAACATGTTTACGAAAAGCCGGTTTAAATTAAATTTAAATTTTTTAATGTATTACACAAATTCAGATGGTTGCAATGACGCTCTTAGCTTATGCATGGTCTAATGAACATCTTGAACCAAGTTTAACTTAAGTGATTGTTTTAATATTCAATCCTGGTAATCGACTTAGAAGTTCTGACCTAGATATTCTATTGTCAAAACCTTAAATTAGTCTTTGTAATTATCGTTTAAATTAAATCCTTCTCAATTGAATTATAATTTATAATTACAAATTTTGATTTCAATGTCGTTCTTGTATAAGCATATTATCCATATCATACTTCTTAATGAAGTTTATACTGCTTTGGAAACATTTACATCACGTGCTTCTAATATCACAAATGACGTGATGGTGCATTATTCTTTCTTTAAAAGAGATTTAAAATCATATACTAGTTGTCTTTGCACGCAATTTAAAACATCATAATACATACGAACTTTAGTACAATACTTACGATGCAATATGATGGAGCCCTATGATCTTTTTCAATATTGAGTCGTCAAACTTCAGGTACATATTATTTCAATGTTAATGATTAAGTGTATTAGAGGTAAAGTTTGAAGCACTGACAATTCGGAACCAATTAACTTAACAGGTTAAAGCACTCAGAGAGAATTACATCTCAGTTACGACAGTAATGAGATCGTTTTATAGACTAAACGAAAGAAACGTTTCCCGTCACTCAAAACCAAATGACATTCTTCAGAGGTACATTTTACATATAATTAAATATTTCTTGGCAAGTGGTTTCCGTCTTGCTTTCATAACACGCGATGACTGATGAAGGATATATCAGGTAAAATACACACGTTTTTTTAAGTTATTTTTTAACATATAATTTTATATTTAAATTGAAAATGAATTTGATAACGCTTGTTTTAAGTTATTATTATGTAACACATTATTATTATTATGTTTTCTACATTCACTTATAATATCTACAAAACGTTTTTAAAATGAAAAAATATTTAGATATATGTAAATAATAATATTAATTTGAAACTTCAGAAAACAACTAATATTGTCATTACAAAACCACCTAATTCTATCGTATTATTTAGAAAAATAATTTATTTGATACTATATTATCCATTACATAACTGTGATTCGTTATAGGCAAAGAGCAGAAAGCCAATTGTCTAGGCTACTAATTAAGCACACAATGATTTTTCCTTGAACTCGAAAGAGAAATGTCTTTTAAGAATGAAATCAAGTGACAGCCACACCTGTTTTGGTGGAGGACGAAATTGGAAGGTATAGAAATGTTAAAAAGTATAAAATTAATTTTTTTTTTTAGTTTAAACTCTGAAAATCTACAATTGGATACGTAAATAAATGTTTGTAAGCAAACTCTGTGCAATCCATCGAAGTAGTAACTTTCAGTCTCCGTATCTAGTTATATAACTGTGATACTGTATAACTTTTATTTATTTTCGTAGTGTTTTATTTGAAGTAAAAATAAAACGCTAGTAAAAAGATAATCTAAAGAAGAACTAATGATTTCTTTGTTCTTTCCAATATTAAAAGAGCTCCAAACCAGCTGACAAACAATTTCTTTTTAATTAAAAATTCCTCTATTAAATTCCTGAAAAATAAATTGTGAGTTTACACAGTGTTAGTGGGCAACATGGATCCTGACTATCACCAAGTAAATAACATTACTGTTTGATACGTATTAACGTTGAATTATTAAGTTTTAATTTTATTTTCTATATGGTTAAAACTTTGTTCACCACACCGAGCAAACTCCGCTTCGGCTTTAATTTTTCTCAAAAACAGCCAATTTTGCTCCAATCTGTAAAGGAATGTCAAATTATCCAGTACTACAGCCGATAATATTGCGTTTACAGTTTAATGTTTACGTATCACAGCAATATCCGGTCGGACGACGTTTAAATAAACAGTCTGCATCACTTCAGTTCTCCTGGGAATCCTGTTATAGCAACAACGCCCTTAACATTACATGTACTACCATTAGTTGTAACACACAAGTGACCTAATAAATTATGTTCTAGTTTAAACAAGATAAGTATTTAAGTTTTTATTTTAATTTTTATAAGCAAAAGAGAACATAATGTGTATTTTAATATAATAATTCAATATCATACATCCATACGTGACCGTATGGTGACAAAAAATATTAAAGCCAATTCCTTGAAATTAAGTAATGTAAATGTTCCACACAATTTAAAAATACGCGGTTTGAGCAGTCCTTAACTTTAACTATGAGCGTTTATATTGAAAGCCTTCATTTTTATAAAAAAAGATTACATTTAAGCAATAAAAGATGCTCCTATATTTATTTTTAGGAGAATATTTATATATATGTATATATATATATATATATATATATATATATATATATATATATATATATATATATATATATATATTGACATATATATGTCATTAAAATAAAAATTTATTTATAAAAATCCACTAACTAAAATTTTGTTATATAAGGTACTCTTAACTAAAAAGGAAAGTACATTAAATAAACAACAGAATGATGCATATCCGACTGACACACAGAACATTGTAGTTACAAAACAAGTCTGAAGTATTTGTTTTATTTTGAAAGAATGCTTGAACGATAGATAACAAACCGAAGGTTTACACGTAGAACGGTGTAGTATTAATTTTAAACACAATTTTGTTTTATGTAAAAATTTTTATCGTGAAATGTGTATAAAACATAGGTTTCCATATTTTATTTTACAAAAACTTCTTGATACCTGAATTACCATGAGACTGACAACTCATACAGTTTAGAACTGTCCGGTTTCTAGTCATAGAAGAGAGAACCTTCCTGATTCTACAAGATCTTCCAGAGACCGAAAGAATATAGGAAAGGAAAGCTTCGAGATGCTCAGTGTTCTAAGTGTCTGATATCTCAGAGATGCAGAAAACTCTAATGTGCCGAAATTTACTTGAGATCGGAATTCCCATGGGAAATATGGTTGGAATTGACAGAGATCGGAATTTATCTCAAACGGAAATTTTCTACTGCCTTAAAAATGCAAGAAACACCCATAGATTAAGTTGAGCAAAATATTTTTGTAATTTTAATTATTCTGTTATCTAAAAATTGAGAGTTTAATAAGGAGAGATTAAATTTTTTCCGTATCATCTATTTCTCCAAAGGATGTGGAGCAGCGTAAACAATGTTTAATTAAAGACCTCATTGCTGATTTTCCTGATGGTCTCAACAAATCCCACTAATTTTTAGGCTACAATATTCTAGATCCCTTCCTGAATGCCAAAAAACCATACTAATTATTAATTTTTTCACTGAAAACCTCAAAAACGTTAAATTTGTTAAAGGATTAAAATAAGAGCGATATCTCTTAGAGTTTTTTTGCTCTAAGAGATATAAAATCGCGATGATATATATATATATATATATACTTATTTATTTATTTATCGTTGTATAAATCAATTCTACAGGTCAGAGTTTTTAATATGATAAAATTTTTAAGGCGTTACCTAGCATAGACAAAGTCTATAATCCATCCTACAACTACGTTTTAAAAGTCCCAACGTTCAAGGTTATAACACTCTTATGCCTGGTTTGTACTGCTCTCTGTATTTTGTAGGTTATAGTTGGTTAAATTAAATTTTGTATTTAAAATACGCAAACTACTTATTAAATTAAAAGTAAATTAGCATACTCTAGGTTATAAAACCTTCTAGTCGTAGAATAACTTTGTTAGTTGTAAGATGCTCGATGTAAGCGACGAACGTATAGTCGGAAAATTTCTAATTGTCAGGAGGTGCCAGTGGTTCTATGAATGAGTTGTTACAAACTTCTATTTGTCATAGATACTGTATTGCGATGATGAGAATATCCCAAAGAAATAAATATTTCAATACGCAAGCTCCAAGTTAAGATGTTGTTTAAGTTGGTGGACTGTTGGCGTTGGCCACATATTTCTAGAAGAAAAGAAAATTTTCTATGAACTTATTCATACTAAGATTTTACCAGTTTTTAACGTCTTACATTGAAAGTAAAGGGTTCTTCTTAATACTCAATAAGCTCCTCAGGCCATTTCCAATTCTGGCACTTGACATTTCTTACTCTTGAGAGAACATCAGCTACAGACTCTCTACAACACAAACAATTTGGTATCCAAATTTATTCTGGCTGGGAGTGTATCGTTAGAATTGCTAATCTGAGAGTATCACATTTGGTGAAACTTTGTTCAGGATTAAATTCGTAATATGGTAATGGACGATAGTAAAATAACTATTAGTATTTCACACTTTTTATTGTTCCTTATTTGACAGACAAAATGAAGGGATTTTATTAATATGTTTTATATTGAAATTATGTAAAACGCTCACCGAAATGTATTCGGCGTAAGAGAATACTATAATTTTTTTCTTGTGTAGTACAATTTTAGTAAGGTTAGTCCAATTATTAAAAGGGACTAATCTTCTTGTATGGTTATAATCTTAATGATCTATAACTGTTGATTATTGTAAGCAACATTGTTTAGTTGTTCTTTTTTAATTGGTTTTATTAAATTATTGTGTACTAGCAATTACCAGCGGCTCAATCGCAATTTCATTGTAAACAACAGGAACACCATATGCATGTTCTTTTTAAATTACATACCATACACTCCTATGATGGTCCTGTGTATTCAGAGGTTATGATGTCGGGGAATTAAACAGTTATTATAAGGGCTTAAAAAATAAATAAAGTTTGTCTGCAACACTCGATAATACTCGGTGATACAGTATCTCCAATTCTCAGTAATACCAATGAATACAAACCTTATAAGAAGCGCAAAGCTTATGGAGAATAGTCTGCCAAGTTGGTTTCCCGCCAAAACGAGCTTAGCGCGTCCGCCGCTAGGAGCGCTTGTTTCCCCCTCTATCCCTCTCGCTCTAGCTTGTTCTCTCTCTCTGTCTAACTGGCCGCGCGCTGTCTTCTCATTCGCTCCCGCTCTGTCTTCTGTCTCACTCTAGCTCGCCACGCCACGACCGCCCTTCACGCTGCCTAGCGGTGGACGCGCTAAGCTTGCCAAATTCAAATAAAAATTGGCAGACTTTTTAACATTGGCTTTGCGCTTCTTATAAGGTTTGTATTCATTGGTAATACTGTAAGTATTTCGGGCTAGAGTGGAGAAACAATACTGTTATTACTCTTCTTAGTGAAATCATTTATAATGCAATATGCTCATTAAAAAATTGCATGTAAAATTGGATATAAATTCAGTGTTTAGGGTTAAGAGGATCAAAGGTTAAAGAAATACGACTTGCACTGGATTTTTGTGAGCAAGATCACTTATGTTTGGAGCGCATTGAATTTCTTAAAAGCTTAGGTTGGTCAAAAACGTCTACTTTTACTAGTGCGCGAGTTATGGACTTATATTTTAAAATACACCACAAGTAAACATAAGTATTTAATGGTTTCTTGTTATAACATGACAAATTTTCGTACAATTTTTTTTATCCAGTGGTTTATATTCCAACTAAAATTAAATTTATTTTATTCAATTGGAAAGAAAAATAATCAAGAATCAAACTTTGAAGCTAAGTTTTTAAAATCAAGTTTAACATTGTTGTAAAGGATGTTGTATAAAAGCAAAAGAATCATGGGTTTTTCTCTAACAATGACATAAAAATAGTAAGTATTATATAAAATAAAGACAGATTAAACAATGCAAAAATGTAAGTAAATATACACCATCGGTAAAACTATTCGTAGAATTTTAGTATGCGCTTGTCCTATTTCGCGTAACTCTTTGTACAAATAAAATGAACTTTAATAAAATTACCAAGTAATATTATAGAATATACATAAATCTAGCTGGTTTTTTTCTTATTTAAACAAATTCCACGTCAAAAAATTAATTGTTCTATGCGTATAGCATTACTTATAGTTATTATACAAATTTTAAATATATATATATATATATATATATATATATATATATATATATATATATATTAAATATTAGCACCTAGTTAAGTGAACCCGCCTCGCATTATATTTTTTAATTAAATATAAACTTAATTATTTCATAAAAATTTTCAAACTTAGAGATTATTACTTATTCTATATATTCTACTTATTATTCGAATCATAAGGGAAAGAAAAGAATAATTTCACGCCAATTTTTGTCCTAGAAATGTTTATATTCTTTGAAAATAGATAAATACTTTGGAAGAATAATTAATACTACTTGGCAGAAAGATAAATTACAAATTCAGTCATAAACGCATAAAAAATACACATGTGTGATTTACGAACAAAATCTAACATTTTACCAATAAAATATCGCGGGAGAATAAGCTACTTTTTCAGATAATAAATGATCATATAATAATCTTGTGGTTTGGTCCTATAACCACGTTAATAATTAATCAAAACATTATTCTATATTCATCAGAGAAATGGATAAAAATTACTGGCTGTAATTTGCAGTAAACATTTCAAAGATAAATATTTCTGACCAATCCCAAAGTGTACTTCCAAGCGCGCTAAGACGTCTTTAGGTTAAAATATATGCATATACATATTTCTATATTTATTCAATACCCTGAAAAATTACAAATTTATACATACTGATACACAACATAACATGTGGTTGTTGTAGTATGTTTCTAAAGATGTGTTTCTGTAGATGTGTTCTAAAATTTATTTTATTATTCTGATGTGCCACTCTCCGTTACTTCTGTTAGAAAATATATGAGAATACCAAGTTTAGGTTACACCTATTCTTAGACATATTGACTGACGTGTTTGCCTTCTACATCATTCATTCATTAGATTGGTTTTCTGGGTAACATTAAAAATTAAATAACTTACTGTTGATGGAATTTATGTTATTTGATATCTTCCAATAACCTTATTGCCTTTACATCTGGATGTCACTGTAGTTCTTCCTCTTATTTTTTACTTCATAACTTCAATAAAAGTTATATCTTACATACATAAGTTTATCCAGCACGAGACCTATGATTGTTCTACCAAGCTTTTTATTCCGAATTGTATCTATAAATTTGTATAATAATTTTATTTTAGCAAAAATCATGTATTCATGAAAATTTAATGTCAATAAATATTTATTCCTTGGTCACCTGATAATAAACTTAAAGTGTATGAATGTAATTTGTAATTTTTTGCAGGATTTTGTTCTGTTTCTAATAAAAAAAAAACTGATATGTACAACAATAAAATCATAACCCATCAAGTAATAAATAGTTTTGTGGAATTTTAGAATAAGGCACTGAACTAATAACAGCGACCACTTCGTAAACAATAATCGTTGATTTTTCATTGTGAGTCAGAGAAAGTTTTAGAGCCGCTGCCATAGACCGATTAAATGTATTTTATTTTAAAAAATTTTTTTCCTAATAATTAAATAAAATGCCAATTTATAAGGTGTCTAAAAGGTTAAGAACCTCTGTAAAAGTCGTCTTCCGTTACAATAAGTTGCCAATGGGGCAGTGTAGTGGGTACAACAGTTATCGTACGATAACCGGATCAAGATACGTCGAGCATGGCTGCTGCTTAGATGGGTGTATCTAAGCTGGGCGGTTCTGTCCTGCATGCAGCCCGCCGGCCCGACCGTTGGTGGTGGTTCGGTAGTACCTTAAAGACGTTGATTTCGTAGGTAAAGTGTTAGATAGGGCTTCTTAGCCCTAGCTTTGCCCGGTAAATAATAAACAAATAAATAAAATATTACAAAATAATGAAACATTAATTTGAATACCATACTAAACTACTTTTATATGGAAAACTAGCCGTTGCCCGCGGTTTCGCACGCAATGTCCTGTTAATAACAATACACTGTATTCATTTATTATTTTCTATCACATTCTAAACATTCCTGACATAATTGATAGTCGTTCCTTCGTGAGCCTCTCGGGCGCATTATGAAGGTATGTACCATGTTTCCTGCCTCTATTTTTCTTGGTTTTTGCTAGGTGTTGATAAGTTATTCAGTACAATTAATCTATATACATGAATGTTGAAATACTAATTAGGTTATAAACAATCAAATTCGGTCTGTTAAAATTAATTTTCTGTGTAACATATTTCTAGAATTTTTGTGGAGTTTGCTTTGTACTCCGATCAAGAAAATCTATCAACAAAAACCAATTTCGATAATAAATTGTCTTCTTTAGGCTCTTTTAATTTACCTTCGATATAACCAAATTCGATTTTCTCATGTGCAAACATACACGGCCTTATAAAATGAGGTTGTTTTATACCAGGGTTTAATAGAATTTATATTGCATTAGATAGTTTATTTTTAATTTTTAATCATTGATGCAATTTAAATTTAAATTAGGCAATAACTCCTTCTATGCAATCTGCATTACAATACTGATCAATCACTTTACAGTAATAATTTTAAAATGTTTAAATGTAGACATATGTTTCTGCCTCTTTGATGAACTTCAGCTGAAAGTATTAACAGCTGTTAAGTATCAGTTCACTTTGTATTAAGTTTTGTAGCGCAGCCTGCCGGATCGAAGGTAAAACATTCCTAAATATACATATACAAATAAAAAATGAATTTAATAAACTATTTCAATCGGACTAAATCATGAATCTAATCCATTCTCGAATCCTCTTTAACACACACACACACACAAAATGTTATGAAAATCATTCCAGTCGTTTAGGAGGCGTTCAGTCACATACACACAAACACAAGAAATATATATATAAAGATTTTATCTCATGCTAAATGTTGTTATAGTGTATATTGATAAAGTATAATTCTAATGTAAAATTACAATTAAATAAATACAAATAGAAAACTTATATTTAAAATGTATTTATTACAACAATATATATATTATTTTTAGTAAAAAACTTCGGCGACTTTTGTATATTTTGAAATAAAGATCACCACAATAAATATGCAGATTTAATATATAGAAATTTGGTTGCCGCATAATTGTAATAGGTGAAAGACGTGAAGAGTAATTAAATGTAAAGAATTCATTTTTGCGTGATAAAGAGGTATGTTTTTATAGAGCGAGGGACACTAAAAAGGGTCATGCACATTTTTGTAAGTGTTTGCAAAAAGCAAGTTATTGTTATTGATATTGGCATTAGCACCACACTGTAAGGACAATATCATTAAGAAAACCCCTTGTCTAGGTCAGGCGACTGATGTATATCCGGTGCCGTTTGAGAACTTCCGCATCCGGCACTCGAGATTGTTTCCTTCAGTGTTTTCGAATCAGAGAGACTTACTGGTTAAAATATGCCAAGGTTATGTCTTGTGAGACCCACTTTTAGATTATATTACAACGGTAATAATTATAATTTACTAAGAGTTACCAAGCTTATGATTAAAGTGATAGAAATATGTCTGTATGTATATCTGTCTTTCTGCTCTTAGGACTCCTATAAAAACTGTCTAACCTCAAAAAAATGGTAAAATTAAATAAGGCAGGCAACTTTTATGATGAAATGCTTGTAGTTTGAAAAGGAACATGTTGGTGACATGTTCTGACAGGGAAAACTTTGCCTGTAGCTGTTTTCTTGTGACAGCGGCCAACACAAGTAACAAGTGACAGGCATCGCCAGTTATTATTGTGACACTTTACATCTAACTTCAGTAAAATGATTCTTGCCGTTTCAATCTTCTCATTTTTATTGTAACCGCGTATTTTGATCACATCCAGAGCCCACGCAAGTTTACTACAGTCGTTATCTACGTAATTTCAAATTTGTAGATTACTAATTATTGTCTTGGTAGAAATAAGTAAACTAATAGTTCATTCATAAAATAAGATAGATATAATCGTGTCGCTTAACTGCCTTTTCTGTGGTTCAATGCATAAGATTATTCTATAGCCAATTTAATTATTGACAGATAAAAAACAAAACACTGAAAAAAGATTTAAGGGTCAAATTCACAAAATGGGACAATACATGTTACATCATCTTTACAAATTAAACCCTAGGACTAAAAAAAATAACTATGTACAATAAGTGTGACAGTATTTAAATTTAAATAAAGAAATATATATTTATTAAAATTTTTCCTTATTTGGTTACAGTAACCGTTTTAGTTTGGCATATTCCCGTCCGGTTACGCGTTACCATAAAGTGTACGTAATTTGAGGGTTGAACATTTCATATATTTTTGTGACATAAAAAAGAATTAAAGGTAGTAAAAGTTAGTTTATACTAAGCGCTCTTGAAAACAAGTATAACACACGCATGACAGTAAAATAACAAACTGTTTTAATGCATAGAACGTCTGTTCCTTCACTTCCTTCTCAGTCAGCGTCATTTTTAAAAATAGCAATATAACCGACACGGGCGGTTCGATCCACGACTTTCTTCTGCAGTCAGTAAGAAGTTGAGCGTACGTGTTGTTTACGTTGTGATTTGTGTTTAGTTTGTTACAATCTTCTTTGGATTTCTACATAATTCCAGGTAAAAACTTGCCGTATGTTAATTACCTTTCACTTCGGTCACTTATATAAAGCAATAACTTATAAACATATAATAAAACTAATTCGATTGCTCAATACTAGAGACTGCATTAAAACATAACCTCAAACTCAAATCGGTTTGGTTTTTGCTGTCTGCGCAGTGGCGCTATCTGAATTACAAATATTCACTTCGGTCACGCTCTCTTCTCTCACGTGACCGGGCGTGAATTAGAGTGACCGATGAGAACGTGGTTGTGACCGTAAGTGAATGGAGTGACCGAAGTGAACTTATATTAATAGATATATCTATTATTCTATGTATACATTACTAGATACATTACAGGCCTTTTACGTTTAATGAAAATTATTATTTTGGCCTACAATTATGCCGATACAAATATTTAACGTTACAATGACCTACAAAAAGAATTACTTCTTGTTAATATGATTTAAATACTAAACTGCAATAATTAATTACAAGACGCAATTTGTTATTGTTGAAGATATGTACAATACAAAGTGTTTTATACATTTTAAATTATAAAATTATCAATTTTAATTTGTTTGTAAAAATTCTTCCTAACCTCACTTAGGGTTTCAAGGTAAAATCCAAATGAACTGCTATAATCATTGTTAGGCACATATTTTTTTAAGATTTTAATAGCTACAAATGATTTATTTAAATAATAGCACTTAATATTTGAATATATTTATCCAAAATGCTTTTGTGGCGCCAACTCGAGTAATATGCATGTTTTCAGGCTGAACTCAATGAAGAAATGGCACGTGCAAAGAAAACATCAGATAGTGAAACGTTGAAGAGACAGAGAGATTTAGCAAAAGAAAGACAACGTAAGCATAGGGCGAAAATGACTGAAGAAGAGTTGGAGTTAAAGAGAAGTAAAGATAGAAAACGATATGCTAAACTAAAAAGTGAAAATAAAATAAAAAAAGTTAAAGACATGACACCTCGTGAACATCGCCGAATAAAAAAACAATGGCGTGATCGGAAAAAATATCAAATTTAAACAAAAAGAGGAAATTACTAGCAGCAGTACCTAAAATGTCCCCTCCTAACTCGGAACAAAAGAAAAGGGGACGTAAGATAGTAAGAAAATATAGGAGCAAAGCGCATAGAAAAATAAAAATACAGGAGGAAGAAATTAAAAAACTAAAAAGCAAACTTCGGAAGTATAAAATGAGACTGAGGAGGGCAAAATCCAAACAGAAAGATATGCCTCAATTAGGTTCCCCCTTGCCAAACAAACAAGTGAACATGTTAATTGGTAAAGACAGGGTTTCACAAAAAGTAAAGAAACAGTTGTTTTTAGGATATGCTTTAAGAAAACAATTAAAAAGTCAGGTATCTAGAGTAAATAACAAATCCAAAGAGCACCAGTTAGTTACTAAGATGATAGGGAATAAAATTTTAAAAAGGTATAGAGTTCAGAGCCATTTTAAAGATCTAGTATCGTATAAAATGAACAGAAGAATCGGAGGTGAGTTCAAGTACGAACGTAAGCGGAAAAAATGTATTTATGACCAACAAGCAAGAAATGTCATACAATTTTATGAAGACGATACGGTTAGCCGTATTTGTCCTGGCAAACGAGATTTTATTATAAAAAAACAAAGAAAAAAAACAACGCAGAGTCTTGTTGGATTACAAGAAGAACTTGCATAAAAGATTTGTCATTGAAAGCAACATAAATATTTCATTATCAACATTTTCTAGACTATGCCCGTTCTGGATAACTTCCCCAAAAGCAGCCGACAGAGAAACTTGTGCTTGCATCAAACACCAAAATATAGACCTGAAAAAAATGCTTTAAGAAAATTAAAAGTTATATCCCAAAATAATGCCAATGATGTAATTAACACCATTGCCTGTGATCCAAGAAATGAGTTCTGTATGATGAACCTCTGTGAGAAATGTGAGAATGCGCACATATCTTACCAATATAACAATGACTTTAAAGTGAAGTTTTATCAATGGCAAACTGTTAAAGAAAAGAAAGTCATTAAGGGGAAAAGAAAGAAAATAGTAAAAATTGTAAAGAAGAAAAATACACAGAATGTTTCAGAACTACATAATGAGCTCAATAATGAACTAATAGCTTTCAAGAAGCATGTGTATTATTACATACAGCAATCTTAAAAATTAAAGCAACTTAAAGCTAATTTGACAGAAGGAGAACTATTAGTGAGGATAGATTTTTCTGAAAATTATATTGCTAAGCACACAGAGGAAATCCAATCGGCACATTTTGGTGCCTCAAAACGACAGATAACTTTAAATACTGGACTGTATTATGTTAAGAATAATTCTGGGAAGTTGGTAGGAAAAAGCTTCTGTACAGTATCTGATCATTTAGACCACCAGGCCCATGCTACTTGGGCACACATGGACCCTATCCTAAAACATATCAGAGACAAATACCCAGCCACTAAGGTTATTCATTTTTATTCTGACGGTCCTTCAAACCAATATAAGAATAGGTACAACATTTTTCTCATGAAAACCAAAGTACCAACATATTTTAAGAATTTAAAATTTATGACTTGGAACTATACAGAGGCTGGCCATGGCAAAGGCCCAATGGATGGTGTGGGAGGAGTATTGAAACGCATGGCAGACGAAGTTGTTAGACATGGAACCGATATTACCTGTGCTTCAGATTTTGTGAACACTTTAAAGAAGAGGACAAACATTTACTTGATTGAAATAGACAGTTCAACCGTTGATGAAATGAAAAAAGAAGTAAAAGCAACAGTGATCCCACCCATAAAAAATATCACGCTGGCTAGGCAGATAACATGGGGTTCGAATAGCATAATGTATTCAAGAAGTTTATCTTGCTTTTCTTGTAAGCCAGATACGTACTGCGACCACTATACTATTGGTAAAGTTTTTGAAAATACAAAAAAAAGAAAGATTCCCTGCAAAGCTCATAGCGGAAACAATTATAGTAAAAAAACTGTGTACCACATGATTTATTCGACATCGTCTTCTGAAGGAGATGAAGATGATCCAGCTATTGCAAATGAAGAACAAAAAAATAAAGCCACCAAATTAAGAATAAAATATGAGGCTGAACCGGATAAAACAAAGAAAGAAATATCCATAGAAAATAACACTTCATTTGTCTCATATTCCACTCCAAAGAATAAGCTACTTGTGAAAGACAAGGTAACTAATCGTATATTTAGCCTTAGGTATAAATACTAAGTAAGCAATCTCTCTCTTCCTTACATTAAAATATTTGCCTTCATCTTCAGCTTTTCTACATTAGAAAACAAATGTAATTTTGATCATGATATATTTTGTCAAACTATAGATATTTTTACAATATTATTGATTAAGACATGTAATGCTGATATTTTACAAATGTATTTAATAATTCTGAGGCTATTAATTTCATTTTATTATTAGGCTATCCATGAGGCTCACCATTCTTCCAAGAAAATCGGTAAAAATGACCGACTTTCTACAAAGGACATCGATAACCTGCTAGCTACTGAAGAAAGTCAAGACATGTAATTTTTGTACATTTGTTCTCAAATATTAATTTTAAGATGTTTGATTTGTCTTTATTTCAAAGTAACGTTTTCATTAAAATAATTTGTACTATTGAAGTTCTTTTTTTTTCAAACGCATCTTCCTTCGTGTCCTAACTTAAAACGCATTATCCAAATAAAATCTTGTCACAATGGTTTTTAATATTACATTAAATAAATCTTAAATTGATTTGAAGGAAGAAATCACTTCTGTCACGTAGGTTCACTTCTGTCACGTACAGTTCATTTCTGTCACGCTCGATTCACTTCGGTCACTTGCAGAAATGTATTAAAATCGTTTAATCCTATGAAAAAATAATTCAATTTAACATTGTTTTCCTTGTTTAAATACTACTCTAATAGCACATGATAGGTAGTTAAGTGATGGCATTGATTTTAGCTTTTTATAAGTAACTTTAGCTAACTAAACATCGTAAACGCATATTTTCTTAGTTGTTTTTAGGAAAAAATGAAACATTAAACTAATATAACAGTGTTGAATCCCATACATATACAGATAATACCGTAGTTATTTAATAAAAGTTAGTATTTTATGTTTCTTGGTTTTATTTTGGATAGTAATGATAAAAAAGGGAGCGTGACCGGAGTGAATATTTTACATGCTCTATCACACGAAAAAATGTATAAAATAAAACTAACCTGAAATTGAGCTCTGCTGTGATGAAGGTAAGTAAGTACATTGTTTAAGGTTTATAAACAACAAAGTTGAAAGTATTATCTTTAATTTTTTTATTTAACAAAGTTTTGTTAAAATTATCCCATTTTGTGATTTTGACCCTTAAACGTCCACCAGTAACCACAAAGGCCTTATATGAGCCAGCTAAATTCTATAGTAGAACGTGAACCATCGTAGAACTATTCTTGTCAATGTAAAAATGAAGTTTCATGATCAAATTAACTCAAGAGATGGAACCTATCTGAAACAATCCTGTCACGTTGGAACATTTTATAAACAATAACTAGATTTATATACTTAAAATCATTCCTATTTCTGTAAGAATCTTCATTTCTATCGCTTTTTTAAATGCTAACATACATATATTAATATGGTACATTTTAAACTTCTTATGATTTTATGCGATTTAAAGCACATTTATTTCTCCTTATGATTTCTCGTTGCCATCATTGTAATACATAAAAGCAATATAAAGATTTCCACTTACGCTCAGCCAAATCTCATGGTGTGATTGATTAAAATATTGCACGATTTAAAGTCATTGTGTCAGTTCTTTTTCGAGATACCTTACAGAAAAAACTGACAAATAGACATAAATGATATTTTTCAGCCTATCAATTTATAAGCTAACGATCACACAGTAATCAAGTTTTCTTGTTTATGTTTAACCCTTACATTAACAAAACATGGTTACCTAGGTGCGAATTTTGAATTCAACCTTATATTACTTGTGTATAGGTAAACTACTTAAGTTGGTGTCTGATATGTTAGATAAAACTATAAAATATTTGAAAACTTTTATTTGCCTAATAATATATTTGATTTGATTTAAACTATTTCAGTAAAATACAGAAAATCTCAAATTCCACAGTAATTTTGTCTGAAGATTATTGAAGCTGGATTTTTACGTGGCTTCTTAATACACTGTCCCTAGATTTCCCTAATAACGGTTTCAGATAAAATTACGTTATTTAGTACGTGAATTATTTATCATGTGATCGTTATTATTAAAATGAAGTTATATAATATCGTATTAAATCGCATGATAGCTCATGAAGCTATGAAGCTCATTTTTATTATTCTCATTACTTATTTTGTACTCACGATTGTTTGTATAATTACTAAAATTAAATTATAATTGTTTACAGGATATCATTTTAGTACGTAAGTGTTAATAGAACTATTGAAAAGAGAAACTTAGATAGCTATAAATATATCCTGATATACCGGCATGTGCAGTATATTCATGTCCTAAGTAATTCATTCTCCCACAGAAAACTAGGAAGCCGCAACCGCCGAACTCTGAACAAAGTTGTATTGTTCGCGAACAATGGGGCACGTGAATGAAGCCAGAACTCACTTGAATACTAAAATATTCAGGGCAGGTGTAACACTTAAGTGTCTACTGTCTCTCCGTTACATTTCAAAAATATGCTCTTATTTTTATCAAAAGCTGTTATGCATCAATTATATTATTTAAAAAACTCTTTTATTCTGTAGTAACCTTATCCTAATAACAATATATATTTGTAACCTAAGCAATTGAAGAGAAAAATATTTTTTTACATGTATGTATCCTAAAGCAGTCAATAATGCATTACTATCTTCATATTTAGTGATGAAAGAAAGTGATATTACAATAAAAAAAGCCACTTAAAATTAATCTAAGCGAAAATCGCATATACTTTTAGAAACATACACACAAACACACACGCACGCACACACACACACGTGTGTGTGTGTGTGTGTGTATATATATATATATATATATATATATATGTGTGTATATATATATATATATATATATATATATATTAGTGTAAAATTGACAAAGAGTTAATTTTTTAATAAATCAATTAATTTTAATGCGGCACATTAAAAAGTATAAATAGAACAAATGAGGGGGGGGAGGGAAAGTTAAAAAAACTTAACAAGTGAGTTGGAAAGCAGATTATAATAACATAAGCATTATGGAAATGTCTTAGTGGGCTATATAAACATCTAACTACATTTTGTATTTTAGGCATTAAACCCTTCATTGAGGAGATATGTTTTGATCTAACGCATGTTTTAAGCCAGTGAGTTCTTAAGTTCAAACTTGTATGTCTATCGAAAAATTTCTATATAAGATTTTTTTTATTTTGGTCGACGATAATTATAATTTCAAAGGTTCTTGTTCATATTAAAAAATTGCCTATTAAAAGTGGCCTTTTTCTAAAGTCAATTAAAACGAGTCTAAAAGAGGTTTTATTGCAGAAACATTTTATGCTACAATGCGTTTGTAGGACACAACTCGGAGGCCTAAGAAACACCAAGATATCTGCTAAAGTTACATAAAAATTATAATTGCATGAGTATGAATGTACCTATTTATGTTTGGGTGTTATTTCAGAGTACCTTATGTCTGAAAATTTTTACTCATACACAGTTAACTATTGTAATACAATTTATAATGTTAATATAAAAAATAAAAACATTATTATTATTAGTAGTTACGCGTATTATTTTCTTTGCTTTCAGAGTAAATGGTAATATTTTAATAAATTTTAAAGTTCCTAATTTAAAAAAAAAATTTAAGACATCACTTACACATGAACATTTTTTATGCTTGGTTATTTAAAAAACATATTTAATTAATCTTTAACGACGTCTTCAACAGAATTTTGCCGCAATGATTGTTAAAGTTGAAAAAAAATGTTGTGATGAAATATTTACATAAATGTCATGGATCAAGAGGTATAAAAGCGTTTTTATTGTATGTAGAGGCTAGCAATCATTATTGTTGATATACTTTGTTGAGTTAGTAAAATACAAAAATACTGTTAAACTATAAATCAAGTACCATATTCACTGTAACAATTAAATAAGGCTAAGTACTATGTTAAGAGATGTATAAAAAATGCATCAGAACTTGGTATTCTTTATTTGCAACTCAAATTAAGTAATTTTTAGCGAGAATTTTTTACAATTATTTATCTAATACAAATTAACAAAAACTTGTAAATTTATTGCTTCGTCTAATGTTGATAATGAGCAACATTAGGATAAAGGCACGTCGTCATAGCACTATGAGTAGACATTTAAACTCATTACCTGACAAAGATAACACTCATTCTGCATACATACGAAATCTATTTTACAGTCTCGCAGAACCCACTAGTCACGATTCCTCCTCGTAATCAAGATTAGACATCCGGTCCAACCAGCTTTGAGACAATCATCAAAGCGCTCAATGATCTTTCACGGTAAGAACAGTTTGCTATGCTCCAGCATTACTGAGTAATATAGCTTTTAGATTTAATCCTATAATGAATTTAATATAGTGAGATTGCAATTCTCCGTTAGTAGACTTTAATTATTTAGAGTTTGCAAAAAGTTTTATCAGATATAGTAAAATAATGTTTATAAATTTTTAGGGCTTTTAAGTATAAAATAATTTTACTTTCATATGTTTTACTGTGATCTAGAAAAAAATACGAAGATGTAAAGCTGACAGTGACGTAACGTGTTTCTGCAAAGGATCTGTATCCATACCACTTCCGTAGACTGCGGATATCATAAACATATTATTCATGTTTTCACGAAATTTAGTCACAATGAGTTCCATGTGAATGAAGCTTGTGAATCTAGCAACCTCCACGGGGCAATATTTTTAACATTTCCAACCCTTGAAATCAACGTTACACCTTCCCTCAGACATTAAATAATCAGGCACAAGAAAGTATATAATAGTGTTCCAATGTTATACAAAAAATATTATTAAAAGTATATAAAATTATATTAAATATTAAGTTGGATGTTTGTTTTATATTATTTCTCCTGAATGTATTAATAAAATATGGTATTGGACGACCGTGTTCCACGAAGTTCTAAAATTGAAACAAATAAATAGTAAAATTTGTACTAACATTTAGAATTGTCTCTTAAACATTATATAGGAAACAGCTTGAGGAATATACTAAATGCAGTCTACAATGTACAGTGTTTACGCTGTGCTTACAGAAACTATACATTGAATACTGTTCGAAGTATTTGTAAAAGATTATTTTATCTGGGTGTTAATTACGATACGATACTATGCATTTTCTTAGTAATCATACACATCTTTATTACTTGTACAAAATTTATTTGATTAAAACTTTTATTGAAGAAAGTCAATTAATTTTTAAAAATAGTAATAGGTACCTACAGTAAAACTCGAAAACAAATTGTAGAATATGATATTGACAGAATCGAACCAAAAGTAACTTTATAAGTATGAAAACGTAATTTAATCCTCAGAATGTGAATTTAATCTAAATTATAGCTTATTCATAGACAGATTTGTACAAATGATCACTAAGTAGTTTATGTTATGAAACATACTTTCAATCATTTACCGGTACACACACTATTTATTTTGAAAACAACTTCATAATTAGCAGTACAGAAACGGAATATTTTTATTTTACAGCGTGAATATAAAATTTAAATAAATGCTAACATTAGAAGGACTAACTTTATTAAATGTAACTCAAATTTTTATATACAGAGTGAGTGAGATATAACGTAGTTTTACAATAATATTATTATAAAATCTAAGGAAAAAGTGTGCAGAACCTGGAATTGAAATTATTGCATGTAGCAATTTTAAATATAAGTATAACTGTACAGTATTTTTATATCTCCAGTCATAAGAGCTTTTCTTATCAAAATTGTGTTATAGTGTCAAAAATGTTAAAAAATTGCCTTGAAATACAATCTGGTATTTTCAAAAACTATAAATAATTTAGAACAGTAAAAGTGCTTATGTAATCTTTAAATTTAAATGTAATATTAAAATAGTCTACGAAATTTAAGTACAATATCATAAATTAATATTTTAAAAAATTTAAAATTATAATAGTAAATAAATTTAAATGCAATGGCAAAATCGTGGCAAATCTTTTTGAACGTCCGTGTATGAAGTATAGTTTTACAAAGAAACCGTCGTGTCTACATCTAGTTAGTAAATATTTTGAGTAAGTAATATAAATAATTTTGTATTATTGGTTAAAAATTTAGTAGATATATTTGCAAATAAAGCTATGCAACGTGGATCAAAGACCTATGTCAACATTGTCTTGATTTATGGGAGAATATATAATAAACGTCTTAAACAGAGCAGTAAAAAACATAAGAAGTTTCACACTTTAAAATATATTTCGTATCTTTTAATGATTTACTTATCAGTTAATATAATTAGCTTTATTTACACACACGTCACTAAGAGAGTAATAGCAGATATCTCATTTTCTTGACCGATACTGATTTCATTAAATATTTTAGTAATGTTGCTCTTCAATAAAACAATGATACAGAATCATCTTATAAAGGTTAGTTTCCATCCCAACTTAGTTTGGCAACTCCAGTTATTGGCTATAGATAGGGACATGTTGGGCGGAGTTGCTCCTTACAATGATCGGACAATGAAGTAGTCACCCGAATTAGCAACAGTTCTATATTCCCAACTATTACTTGATCCTGGTCCTTAACTATTTAATTTCTTTTTCTTGAAAATAATATTTTATTTATTTGAAATATAAATTATACAGTGTTTAACTTTTGTTATCAATTTTAAATGGTTACGTTTTTATTAATTTTTTAAACTAAGTCAAATAACATTAAAACGTCTATAATATCTATAAGATTTATGTAATGTTTTGATTCTATATATACTCTCTAGTTTATAGGCTATAATTTTATTTGAAAAACGGACACTGCCACTGCCCTGACTTTTGTGTTTCAAGTTACTTTTCTCTTCTCATTACTTACAACGTAACAATCTATCATTTTGAGTAAGGCCTAACATGCTATTATGCAGGAATAAAATTTATTAGTTGGAAATAACTAATATATATATTTTTAGGAACGATGTTGATGTTCTTAGTTTCGCATGAAAAATAATTATTACTCGCAACAAAAAGTTGTCCCTCATCTAAATTTAGATTCCATCCACTTGATTGTTGAATTGAAAATGCTGTAACAAAAGACAGTTACCAGGTGAGTAATTTGGTTCAATGTTTATTTACAGTCAACCAATTAAACAGATAAGGTGATAATATCTATATATATATATATATATATATTATATATATATATATATATATATATATATAATATTATATATATATATATATAAATGAATGTTTGTCCGTTTGTCCTTTATGCAATCTTGAACTATTCGATCGATCATTTGAAAATTTGTATGTATATGTATTTTTCTACGGGGAAGGTTTACATGATATTCCTATTGATGTAACTCGCAACCGGGCGGCGCTGCAAAAAGTGTTTTCAAAGCGCCTGCACATTCTAAACGCAATTACAAGATAGTTACGTAAAGTTAAATATCCAAACACTATTTAAAGGCGCTTAGTTGTGACGTATATTTATTTTTAAGATTAAACCTTAAGTATTAGACCAATTTATAGTACTGAAAAGCGTGTACAATGGCTAGAGACATACACAGATTTTCTTGATCGTGGCAACAAGGCAAACTCTTCATCAGCGTTGAAATATTACTGACTTGAACTAGAAGTGCACATACACGTGCAAAGCTTACGAAAAGCGTGCGAAGCCGCGGGAAAACAGCTAGTGCTATATAAATGTATAAGATCAAATCAATGCATCTTTGTGTTTAGTGGCCAAAGGGCGTTTTCCACTGTCTCTGTTGGTGATATTAAATAACAACTACAATATAGTTTAATTGGCTAAGCTTTATCAAAACCTGTCAATTAAGATTTCACTTTTTTGCGTGTGTCTCCACGTTAATTCGAGATCGAATAGAAATATAGCCAAAAAATAATTATGCATGATGTTTAAGGTTTGATTGACAAAATAGCGTACGGTGAAGGTTTATGTTACTATATTAGAATTGACTGAGCGTTATTGAATATTTTTACATCGGTGTTATAGTAATAATGATAAAATAGGTGAATATATAACAATATTTGAACAGACATTTGCACCTATATGACATTTACACACAAGAAGTAGTAAAAACATGTAATTATAGACTTTTATTAAGCATGCAGGTAAAAACTAGTAATGAAAATTCTTCAGCTGCCTTGCCGTTTTTCCTACTTCCTATAAGGATGCCTATATAAACTTATTATTTGATTATTGGTGACATATATATATATATATATATATATATATATATATATATATATATATATATTCATTAGAGCACACACACACACACACACACACACACACACACACACACACACACACACACACACACACACACACACACACACACACACACACACACACACACAAGTGTTGCGTGAATATGTTACTTACAAAGGATCGTAAAAAAAAGTGATGCAACCTCCCAGCTAGTAGCATTGGTGCCCTGTGACGTCATATGCTGTGACGTAGGACACCTTTGCGACCATTTGTCTTCGTTATGTGTCTATGGATTAGACTCAGTGCAATGTATGCTGTATAGTCATGTTCTTGTGCGGATGATTACACAATCCACTTCATTCAATTAATGATAAAAATGTGAAAAGTTATACTGGGTGTTTCAAAAAGAATGACCGGTAATAATTACGAAACATAAGGCGTTCGGGCAAGGAAAAGCTGTGTATTTGGAATGGGCGTGGCCTAAAGTTTCATAAAATCGCCACTAGATGTCGGTCAGTGCGTCTTCTTCGTTTCCAGTCAGTCTGAAGTAAAATGGCGTCCCGCTCAACAAAAGGCGTTTTGTGTGTTGCAGTTTGTCAAGGATGAGTCAGTTGTTTCGGTCCAGCGTGCTTTTCGTCGTCGTTTCGGCATTGATCCGCCTTCACCTAAAAACATTCGTCGATGGTATCGCCAATTTGAAGAGAAAGAGTGCTTGTGCAAAGGTAAAAGTTCAGGCCGACCTTACATTTCTTACGAAATGGTGGAAACAGTTCGGCAAACGTATGAGCGCAGTCTACGAACGTCTACTCGCCGTGCAAGCAGACAACTGGGTATGCCTCACATGAATGTCTGGCGAGTATTAAGACGTCGTTTGCTGTACAAGCCATACAGACTAAAATTGGTACACGCTCTCTGGGTTGGTGATAAAAGGAAACGTGTTGAATTTAGTAATGCTCTACTTGAGGACATGGAAGTGGATACATTTTTATCACGATTAATTTTCAGTGATGAAGCAACATTTCAGACTAGTAGTAAAGTAAACCGACATAACGTGCGCATATGGGGACTCGAACAACCTCACGACGTTATTCAGCATGAACGAGACTCGCCGAAAGTGAACGTTTTTTGTGCAGTCTGTCGTAAAAAAAGTATACGGTCCCTTCTTTTTTGAGGGAGACACTGTGAATGGAATGAGCTATCTTTAAATGCTGCAGAATTGGCTTTTCCCACAACTTCAGGCAGACTCTGGTGACTTCATTTTCCAAAAGGATGGAGCTCCGCCTTACAGGCACAACAATGTTAGGCAGCTTCTCAACAACACTCTGCCCCACCGCTGGATAGGACACACGGGACCTCGAGACAATGCCCTTCATTCTTGGCCTTCAAGATCACCAGACTTGACCCCCTTTGACTTTTTCTTGTGGGGATATGTGAAGGAAAAAGTGTTTGTTCCCCCTCTAACTCATGTCATCGGTGAACTAAAGAACAGAATAACTGTCGCAATAAGGTCTGTGAACGCAGATACTTTGTGTAAGGTTTATGAGGAATTTAGCTATCGTCTGGATGTTGTTCGTGCTGCTGCTGGTGGACATAGAGAACATTTGTAATGACATACCTAAAACTGTAAGATTTTGTGAGTATTTTGCAATAAATATTATTTTTGTAGTACATTTTTAGTAAATTAGGTATTAAGCTTCTTATCTGTGTAATATTTTTAACTATTAATGCTATATACCAATTAAGTTTAACAAATAGTAAATTTGTCTATAGAGGAAATGTTATTAGTGTAACATGTAATTTATATTATGAAATATAATGAATAATAATAATAATAATGATTTATTTTCTCAAAATAAATTACAGAATTGTACAGAAACCATGTTTACATCCAATATTACCATAATATCTACTAATGTACAATAGAAATACAAATATAAATATACATTCTAATAGAGAAAATAACTAACTTCCAAGGCAAAGCCTGTGTGGAGGAAATTAACACACAATTTTTCCTAGAGTGATGGCTAAATCTTCTATTTAACATAAAATATATAGATCCAAACTTTAACTACTATATGTACAATACATTAACTAATATACAAATTTCACAAAGTTGTCACTAGTGGAAGAATTAGGAGCCTATAAGTTTCATATAATACAATTTAATTATGCAATAAGCCAACAAAAAGCATAAAATGTTACAGAAAAAGAAAAGAATCTCAACAGAATTTAAAAATGATTGCTTAAAAGATTTTCTTGAAACTTAAACATAAACACACAAGAGGAATACAAAAAGTCCTTGAATTTCCACATACAATTTCGTTATGACAAACACAAAAAACCTGAAAAAAATCCAAAATTGGCAACTTATTGATATATGGCATTGCTGTACATATAACTAATCTATTAATTAATTCTATTGCAACTTAAATACATGGAAAAAAAACACATGGTAAAATACACACACATCATAACCGAACCAATTTACTATTTACTAGCAAAATAGAAAAATAAAAAGATATGTTACCTTTCTAGCTATTACTGTATGGAAATGTTATTCACATAATTCTTTGTTGCTATTACTGAACCTTACAAATATACCTGAAATAATTTTGAAATTGGTTACGAGACATCCTGTAACTATTAGCTTTATATAAGTGGCATTAGCTAAATTGATGGTGTACTGTTTCAAAAAATTTGACAAAATTCAGTTAAACGATATCTTGGTTTCTTGTTATACATTCAGTTATACAAGAAACCAAGAGCACTAAATTTCAATACCTGCAAACTGAACTACATTTCAATGTCTGCAATTTGATATCAACACAGGTGACTTTATCAACCTAAAATAAGTTTACTTATAGATTAATTCATTTTATACCTAATTTTTGGGATATTTAAATTAGAAGCCGAGATTTATGTGTCAAATCCATGCAAACTGTGTCAAAATGCGCTTTTAATAGCACAAAAAAAGTCCTTTGTTTGAAGTTTGTTTACGAAGATGGAAGAATTTTTTTCGGATATTTTCAATTATTTAGTGATAAAATACAATCAGCTAACACTACGTTTCAAGACCTGCAATCTAATCTATTGTACAAGTAAATTACTAAACTAATGCATGACTAAAACCTAGGTTAAAGTAAACAAAATATACTAGAGCGTTGTAACACGCTTAAGTCAGGACCACTCTAACCAGGTTGAGTCCATTCAATGCACACTAACTCTAAAAACCACACAATAATAATTAAATTATTAAAACTGAATTACATTAAACAGGTCTCTGGGTCTACACTCGCCGGCCATCCAAATATAATTGATCAGAAACCAATAATAAATGGTGATCATCATGGCAGAAACAAGAAAGTGGCATAACAGGAGGGACCACATTGGGCCTTTTTATTATTAGTTAATTCTAGACGAACTTCTTAAAACTATACCGATACTCCGAATTGATTTATTACAAACCTCTAATCTGATACTTTAGGCCACATTTTCAGAATTAACAACCAAAGAGGCTTGATTTTAACTGATGGTTGACTAATCGGTTGATTTGCCAATTTAATGTGTGAATCCTTAATTATTTTCCATTAAAACAACATGTTGTTCTGTACGTGATATGTGGGCTACACCCTTATTCGTACTTTGAACTTTATACCAAGAATGACATGCACTTTTTCACTTTGTTTTAGCCACTATTCTGGTTTTCTTTGAGTTATTTTATACTTAAGTTTATTGGCATTTGTTCTATGTCTAGTATTCCCTATTGCAAAAAACATTTTATACTGTAAACACAGAAACCTATGTGCGATTTTTCTATTTTGTTTTTACGAGACTTTGTCTGAGAGTATTGTATATTTAAACCGCGGTTCTAATATAGTATTTTCTACCTACTCTTTATTTTCACCGATAATCTCGACACACAAGGCTTTGAAATAAACGCAAATTTAGATCTATTTTAGTTGATTGCTCAGAAAAAGCCCATTCGGTTCGTTTGCACTGGATTATGATATATTGGGGGTGTCCATTGCGAACCATGAACGGTTGATAAATAGTGTAATACCAACCAAAATAACAAAATGTCTTTATCATATGTGTTAAAATATACAATTTTATATTATCTTACTCGGTTCGTTGCAATCCTGTTTATTCTACGATATTTCATTGCTCCCAGTATCACTTTAAGATTACTTCCCGACCCCATAGAGTGACATCATTGACCTCGATGCCGGATTATATAAATGAACCTTATAAATTTTTAGGTCGATGTGCCAATTCATTATATAGTCATAATGAAATTTGCAGACAAACAGTCAGAAGAGAATCTTCAAACATTACTAACTGATCGGTAGTGCTCAGCTAATTAACTATGTACTTCTATAAGAATCGTATATTACAAGAATTCTAAACAGTTTAAACCTATGGAACCAAACCTTTAATAATGAATGTGTCTACATTTTTCCCTGTGCTCGTAGGAGGTTCATTATTATGGAGTAGTAATACTATACGACAACAGAGAGAATGCTATATGACTGGGTACTAATGCAAGTTAGAGAGTATCTGTCACAACGATATCGGGCAAGATTTTTACAACTTGATGTTATTTGAAGTATTTATTTTTAATCTTCATTCTAGACGTCGAATTTTGTTTAGTATGTAAAATATGTGTAGTATTTTAACATGCCGCAATATTTATGCCTAATTTAGAAAAGACATAACCAAAGCAAGAAAGCCTAAATGTTTAAGTTCTAATCTTTACAATGTGTAATTCTTATATGTTGTACTTCATGTTTAACCTATTAAGAAACAAATAATTTTTTATTTTAATATTTTATTTTTTTACTTTATGAGTATTGTAAAGTATTGTGAGTGCCGATGACCAATCAGTCAAAGACGTTGGACTTTGAGTCTCAGTGAGAGATAGCTCAGGTTCAAATCCTGTCTGTGACTGTTGCACATTTTATCAGTACCATCGACCTTGTACTGTATCGTCTCTCCCCCTTATTCTGTTTGAGAAGATCCTCGAACAGGCCAGTGGCCCATGAGGACCGACATCATAAGGCTTAAAAGGGGGTCGGCTTCTCATTTTAAAAAAGATAGATGAGTATGTCCATCAAAAACGAGCTTCCGAATTGTTGAGTTTCCATGAGTTATAAACTTGTCCATTTTTCTGTCAATAACGGTTGTGGTAAAATCGTTTTTCTGTTAATTTGTCTATATTTACTACACCCACAGACACGGGGTTTCCCAGGATAAAATGTAAATTTTGTATATACGTTCTTTTCTACATTGACTACAAAAATTGTTATTACGGTCAAGTCCCTACTTAGGATTTGGCTGAGAATTACCTTACCATAACTGTTTTACGAATATCTCACAAACAATTTAATCAATATACTTTGCATATAACACATTTTTAGAAAGATAACCTTAAGGTTATGATGGCTTATCAGGGACAATAATGCAGATTTTCTGTTATAAACACTTTAATTAGAAATCCAAAGACAATCAGTAACACTTCTTATTTCAAACTTTTTTGCAAACTGTTAAGCACAGTGTAATAAAATATTCAGATAAAAAATTTAAAGTTGTTACAACTCTACTGTTAACCGTACATTTGAAAAAATATGATGTTTGCAGTACTTGATAAAGACGGTCACGCAGATATCAAATAATAAATAAAATAAACTATCTAACTTTGACTATAAATTTAAGATTGATATAAAACCAATCTTAGTTGACTTTTGAAATAGGGTGCTTATACCTATGTATGCGTATAGATTTTTTTAAAATTTAAAAACAGCTACAAATAACAAAAATTACACTAATACCGGAGTAAATTATATTGACATAAATATACCGCCTTTCCCATATTTTCTCGATTGAGGTAACAAAATAAACGCAACATTGGCATCGGATGTATAATTTACTGGAACGGGAAGTGATCATACAAATATAACGTCAACAGAATTGCGGATAGCTGCTAGTCAATTATAAATTACTTTAAAATGTGCTTATCATTACTTGGTGAAAATTAATTATTAACTAATATAATTTATAAACACAGTTTTATGGTAATGTTTATAATTTACATAAGAACTGACTTCGTTTTACTTCGTTTATCGATAATTTATTCTAAATATTTAACTTAATTCAATGCTTGGCGATGTGCTGGTGCCGTCCTTTTAAAGACTATCATTAAAGCTGTAAATATATTTTCTTCTGTAAATTCGAATAGCTTTAGTGTTGAAAATAAGGATTTATTATATTTTCAAGCGAAACTTTTATAACTTTCAAAGTCTTTAATATCTTTATTAGATGAATTATATTATTTTTCTCTGCATTTTCAATGAATCTAACTTGCTAAACTAGCAGAGCCGTAAAAAATTAATGGTGTGAAGGAACAAAAAAGAAGATTAGGAAATAAAAACAGTCAACTTAAACGTAAAGATACGAGGAAAGTGTGAACAAAATAGCATAAGTGATGACACTAATGTGCTTGTTTGTGGCAAGTTTGTCGGGGCGTGACAAGCATGTGTCACCTTTAGGGTCACAACATCTCCATCCACAATTCATCCTTATTTTGTCAGTGTAGTCACGAGTACAGATATCGCGTTTCACACTATACGATGACAAAGAAATACTTCAGCTACATGTTGATATACAGCCTCACATCTTAACGAAAGTCTCAAGTTTCGCGTTTGCAATTGTGTCGAACTGTGCAAATACAGATGATGTGATGTTTAAAATTTAAAAAAATATCTCATAGGGCAAGCTATTTGGAAAAGTTCTAGCTAAAATCTATTAGCAATTCCATGGCCAGAAAATTGGTCACATAACAAACCAATTTTTATTTATTAGGAGCGTAGGAATGTACCTAATATCATATGATTTCAATGATTAAAATTTTTGAATCTTACCTATAAAATACATACAATTTTACGTCATTTTAATAACAGTTTATCTACTGATATTTACCTATCAGTATGACTTAAATATGCCCTTTTAAAGTTTATAACACTATCGACTTTTATTAAGCATGTGTATCATTTTAATAATATTCCTAAAGCCATTCTACTACTTAAGTGTGTTACAAGTATGAGTATCTTATTTTATGATTGTGAGAATTACCCTATGTACAAGTCAACATTTTCATAATACTCATTTGATAGTTCAGGCCAATATTGAGGGATTCCTACAGAAAAAAATCACTGCATAGAACAGAAGTTTAAAGTTGAAACGTAAACTCTAATAAGTTTAAATGTCTGTGGCAAGCATATTGATCAGTATAGATTACATATGAACACGTAGCAGTGAAATTTGTGTTTGGTTATAATGTTGATATATATAATCTAATATCTCATAATATTAATTACCTCCAAGTAAATTTACGCATTTAGTATATAAACTAAAATAGTTTCATTGATAGTTGATGCTGAGTTATATAAGAATACTAGTTTTTAGTAAAACATTATAATATAGCGTATTAATTTTAAGTTTTTAACAGTGTTATATGTATTACACTTATTAAATGCCTTGAATTTATTTTTTTTCATAGTATACTTTATACATTATACCTTCTTTTAAATGCACTATGCTTAAATGTGTATTTACGATTACAATTCTTGATGAACATACTTTGTAGCTTTTTTTTACAATGCACCATTAGAGAGTTACAAACAAGTGTAGAGCAGTTTGTGAAGCAGGGCAAGAACTGTATTTTACGAGCAATCTCCGCCATTGATTTATGGAACTTCTTACGGCGTAATCACTTTTTGACTGCTTGGAAAGTATTCAGGAATTGGGCCGTTCCAACAATGAAGGCCATACATTGGTCAGGAAAGTGATATCATTGTTGGAACCCTTTCCAGTTATAAATGTGCTACTCTATTTCTACAAAGAATATAGAGAGAGGTCCAAAAATAGCCGATACAATTTAACTATTCAATTTAATTAAAATAATTTAAACTATATGTAACATTTTAAGTATCTACAATGGATTGTTTTAGTACACATTCAATTTTACATTGGTTATGGTTCTGTATTTATCAAATCAAAATTAAATCCCTGAAAAATATTTCTAACCACTTCTTGAGTAACGTAATAATATACTGTATCCGCTCTCTCTCTCTCTCTGGTTTAGGTTTGTAATATTTTCTGAATAAACAATGTTTTTAGGATATTACCAGAAAATATTGAGTTAAGTCTCGAATACTTGGTGCCCATTTTATCCGTCCAACACTCCCAATCCATCAATTTGGAAATTTTCCATACTAAACATGCCGGGTATTGTTATGGAAATGTGGTGGAGCACCATCCTGCTAGAAATATGTTGGCACTTCCGAAGTTTTAATTTCTTCAATTTGGGGGAAAGCACAGAACTCCATCATAAAACCCACATTTACCGGGGACAGAGATCTCAAGAAAGAAAAATGGTCCTAAAGATCTATCTTGAATTAAAACACAACAAATTTGAGTTTTTGATCATTGCGTTAATTCTCGACCAACTCATGATATGGTTATTAGCTCCTGTTCGAATCCGTTTGCCTCATTAGAAGATCGAGATAAAATAATATCCAGTATCGATCTTAGTAAATTTTGGGGTCATCTATGCTTTCATTAGTCTTCTGAAAACTTATTGGTTTGTTTGTATATATTGCATACTAAAATACCCAAAAATTGCGCTATACACGGTTGGCGTACTAGGAGTATTATTTTTAAATGGGTAATCATGATATATTTAGGGTTTCTTGGCATAGCGAGGAAATACTAAGTGTATAGTAATCTTTGCAAGAGATTGCATAGTAATGTAATATGTCAGATTACTATTATCATTTGGAGCGAAAAGTAAAATGTTTTAAGCCTTATATTGAGCATCAATGTCTATTTTTAACTGGCTCATAAGATCAAAAAATAGCAATGGCAATTACATTAGGATATGCACGTAAAACTATCATCTACTTAGAATAAATTACCTTTCACACCTCAGTAAACAGTAAGCCAAGTTATTTGCTTTGCTATAGTTGTGTTTGTATTTTTTCAATCAATAGAATATGTAAGTACGTAAGTCAAAAGTCAATATTAGGTTAATTTCCATAACTTTTGTTCTTACGTTATAAAAAATGCCGGTGTCGTAGCAGCGTTCGCATTCTTCATCTCTTAAAAAATACGAAAAATACCTAGGTTCAGATAATCTTATTTTGTGGCAAGCACCTACTTCCGATAGTGATATCCACATCCAGTATAAGGTTATTCTCATACAAATAGTCTGTTGAGTTCATGTATATTTGTGTTTCAAATTTCACATTTTCAGAACATCAAGTAAGTGAAAAACAAAGTATAGTTATTTTTAGGATCGCAACACTTCCTCAGCCTTACGGATAGTAAGTGTTCATATATTTCTTCATAAAACCCACCTTAATTGTAAGTTCCATCTTTTGTAGAACATCAGAGAGTTCAAAATATTGTTCTTCAAGGGGTTCCAAAACTAATGACTTATTGTCGATAATTTTATTGTCTTTATTAAAACTGTTTTATAAAAACGCATTTACAAAATAGTTTTAACGTAGACAGATTTATTTTAGGGGTATAAACCCTATGCCAACTCTTATGCTTCATGAAAACTGTTCTTTGTATTTTACTACTTATCACCTGTGCGTTTTTCATATACATCGTTCTAGACTACCGGTCCATCATTCATAAACTAAGGCGTATTGTAGTTCTCGCTACAAAAAAAACAAAAGGTGACAATTGTTTTACTATTAATAATTTCAAACTATTTATAGTTTAAATTATTTGATTTTTCCGATTTTGTACCGTGGAGTAACAGTTTATCAATCTTTGTCCTTTGTTTGAATCAGTCAAGAACTTGTGTCCAGTTTTTGTCAGGTGAGATTTGACTGTATCAGAACCGCAGATTCCTGTTAGTGGGACTTTCTCGTTGCTTTTGTTTAACACTTCTTAATTGGGGCCTGACCATCTCACCAATCGATCCCTAACCCCACCTACTCCCTTTTCTAAGCCCAAGCTGATGAACTGGCAAAATGTACGATTGATCCGTGAAGCATCCCGGTATATAATGATGTGTGCATATTTTTTGGCAGATTTTATGTTCTATACGTCATAAATTACAAGAAACCATCTGATTCCATTATTTTATTTTAATATTTGCAATGTAAACTAAAATCTGCCTGGTAATTTGAGAGTGTCGACAATTTTCAGATATTATAGTAAAAATTTTTATGTTAAATTTTTGTGCGTAACGTATCTTTCTGGTTTCAGAGACTTTTGAAGTATTTTTAACCTCTTTGTACTGTTAACTTTTGAATTTGTTAACATTTTAAAATTGTGACTTCACCGTTTACAAGTTTATATATTTTCTTATATTATTATGTCTAGCAATGATCAGAATGATTTGATAACCAAGCAGTTTTAATTTTTACTTAAATTCTTTTTGATGTGATTTAATATAGAAATTTCACCGTTTAAACAATATTTTTAACGAATATTGAAAGATATTTTGTAAAAGAATTTTTATACTTTTTTAAACAATAAGACATTTTTATTCTGGAGGAAAGAATTCTTTATTTATGTGTGCAATCTAATTTTGTGACAAAATGAGAATAATTGTTGAAAACGTTGAATATTTATTGTTTTACAATCGCAAAACATAATAAATCTAAGGTGGTTTAAATGATTTTACTTCTTTTTTACAATTACATCCGTAGGTTTACATTGTAATTAAATTTTAATTAAACTCAGTTAACCGTTAATCGTAATTAATTTAGAATGCGGAAAAAGTTTATTTACTTGCGCTGATGTTTAATTGTTTGACATTAGAGGTAATAGAACTGCGTGTGTCTTTAACAAATAAATACCCAGCACAAACATTTTACAATATGAATGTAGATTTATAACTTGTTTAACTAGTATATAAATGGGTGCAAACAGTATATCTTTTTACCATTTATTTAAACCAGTCATCATAAAATTAAATATTTATGTACAGATAAAAAATATATTACTTTTAATAAAAGTAACCTTTCATAGTGTACTCTTGGTGGAAGGAGTTACATTATTATTCATATTACTATGTAACACATCACTGGCTTTAAGAATGGGTGACAATCGTTGTCCTCACAAATATCTTCTGACACAAACTTGCCCCAAGGGAAATAGCCCAGCCTTATCCCTTGACGTGTTTATGGAGCTTACTTTACAGCCGGGCCTCTAGGCCACGGTTTAGTGTGTCTGGGCTTGCTTGTGTGGACATGCTAGAAACTTTACGTTCTTCGCTTGGCAACCCTCTAAGTTCTTTAAAGTGTAATTTTAACACCACCTCCGGAGCGAGAGTAACAATGATTCTGAACATGCTGTTCTCGATTGTATGGAAATGAAAATTACAGATTAAATTGAGATTTTTTAAATGTCCATGTTTTTGGCAGTTCATGTATTAATTGTGTAACTTGTATTAATTATTTGTATTATACAGATAAGTGTGTCGGAATAAAGAAGTTTTGCTTTTCGTGCTCCTGTCTTTAACAGGAGCTATATCCCTAAGTTCTTACTTAATTTTATAATATTATCCAGATATTATCTATATTTATTGGATTTAAGTGGCCTCAGCAAAGAGCGTAGAGATCGTCACCGTAGACACAGGAAAGCGAGTTCTGGCCGTCATCATTGTGACAATTAATTGATAAATGAATAATAATTATAAATGAATTTATTCCATTATAATAGTAGATTATACAAAACATAAGACTCACTTGGAAATAACTGACCATTTCTACAAGTAATGTGGTCAGTGGACAACGATACAAAACATGATTGTTATCTGAGTCCAGAAAGACAGTACAAGTTGTTATCAGCCTGGCTGCTCTCCGTGGCTTCTAAACACTAATCACTGATAAGGTTTCAACAGAAAGTTTTCACTGCACACAACTTCTAAGTTTAATATTATTTACAAGAGCAAATGGTTAATAAAAAAATATTATAATTATATATACCGTACTAAGACTACAGAAGCTATATACACATGAATCGTGAAATAAAATATTACCTACATTATTGGAAATTTACATAAATATAGCCTATACATAATTATTTAGTATACTATTCGTAAAACGAGTTACAGATTTCATTTAAAAATAATAAAGTTCTAAGCTTGTTGAAAACATTTCTACTATTTACAGATAATTTGACGTCGAAAGGCAATTTGTTGAAAAAACTCGGACCATTATAAAAAATGACATTTTAAAAACGGATTTATTAACTTTTGGTGTTCTGAACATACGGCGGTCTATGCTTCTGGTGGCATAATTAAGGTCCGTTGTTCCCAAGTTACCACTTTTTATGTAAAATCGTCTCAGGACTTTAAAAACAAACAAATGCTGTAAAGGCAATATCTTTAATTGACAGAAAATGGGAAAGGAGCTATCCCGTATTCCTTTGTATGTTATAATTCTCATAAAATGATTCTGTGTTACTCTTAGCCTCTCTATTAAATATTTAAAAGCCCCTCCCCAGCAAACTATTCCTTATTGAAGTCTAGAATTTACCAGAGCAAAATAAAGAGTTTTTAATAATCTTTCATCACATCAGTTTCGGAAAAAATAAAATTTTCTAGTAGTCGATTAAGTTTGTTTTGCAATAGAGTAATATGTTTTTCTCAAGTTAATTTTGAATCAAAAATTACTCCAAGGTATTTAAATTGAGTTTCCTTCTTTATACACCTTCAATCACATAGATTATCTGTGCTCCCTGTACAGCTTAATTCGTGAAATTTGAGATCATTATTTAAGTTAAACTCATTAAAATCAAAATTTACGTATTTAGTTTTATCAACGTAAACAAACATTCTATTTACTTTACGCCATCGTCTTAAAATTTAATGATCCTCATTTATTTGGTCCAACAAAAATTGTGAATTTTTTTAAGAATAAAAGATTACAATATCATCAGCAAACGCGCTAGCCCTTCCGTTGAAACTGTGCTCTAATAAATCATTAATGAAAATTAGGAACAAAATGGCAGATATGACACTGCCTTGTGGCACGCCTGATTTGACAGGTAGCGGAACGCTGACTGACTGGCCAACTCGCACTCGCTGCTCCCGCCCGCTGAGGAAGCTACGGAACCAGCTCAAGGCTACACCCCGCACTCCCACCGACTCCAGCTTTAATAGTAAAATGTTGTGATCCACTAAATCAAATTGCCTTTAAAAAATCTATAAATAGGCCAGTACATTTTTTAACCCTCGTTCAAGCTAGAATAGATCATGTTTGTAACATAAATAAGGGCATCTTCAGTAGATCTACCTTCCCTAAAACCATACTTGTTTTCACTAAAAAAATGTTTATTATTTAAATAACTAAGTAGTCTTATTTTCAATAATTTTTCAAAAATATTATAAAATAATGAAAGCAAACTAATTGGGCGAAGGTTGTCCAATTTTTTAGACGCGCCCTTCTGATAAAAATTGGCACAACTACACTGGACTTTAATTTTTCTGGAAATTTACCAGTAACGAAACTTAAATTTATAATTGTGCAAGAACATGATAAATTAAATGGGCGATGTCTTTAATCAATGCTAAAGTAACGTTATCAAGACCTGACGATTTTTATTCTTCAAATTTTTTCATAATTTGCAACACTTCTTTTTTATTTGTTGGAAGAATAAAAAAAGAAGAAAGTCTAGCAGTTAAGTTAAGTTCATTGACATCGTTTACGATTTGCTCGACTGTACTTCGATTATGTATTTGTCGATTGTGTCGGCTACTATACGAGGATCAGATAAGATTACTCCGTTATCTAGTTCTATTCTATCAACAGATTGTTTACCATTAGACCCGCTTAGAGAGTTTACAATTTTTCAGTGACTGGCTGTATCTCCCTTAGCTTCGCCAATTTTTGCTGAATAGTACCTATTTTTGGTTTCACAAATTTCCAATTTTAAATTATTACAGAACCTATTGTGAAAAATTGAAAAATTCCTATCATATGGCCTGGACTTAAAAATTTTGTAAAGTTTAATTTGTCTGTTAATTTTATTAATTAAATTACAGTTAATCCAAGTACTTCTTAACCTGGCCTTATTAAGTTTACAATTTTTTGAGTTTTGAATTGTTGTACAGTTCTCCATAACATCACTCAAAATATCGAGAAAACAATTAAAATTATCATCAACATATTGTGAGGCAAATCATACATTGGAAGTTATTGTTACTGTTTACATAAAAACCACTATAATGATTTTGAAAAGTCTGAAAAACTATTATTAAGCCTAACGTACAATGATCTGTCAAACCTTCGTCAAATATTTTACTCTTGAACATAGATTTATTACGGTGTCAAATAAAAATGTGGTCAATACAAGTTTGGGAATTAGCAGTTATTCTAGTAGGGGAATCTATAAACTGCACAAATCCATTACTGCTCAGCAAACTTAAATAATTATGTGTACTTGGCGTATTATTAAATATATTCAGGTTAACGTCGCCAATCAGAATAGTAGAATTAGCGACTGACTCTAATTCATCACCTAATTCTACAACAAAATCGTTTTCAGAATAACCTATAGAATACAGAATAATCTATATATGCATAAAATGTTGAAAAAGAATTCGTGAAATTAAATTTTTTAAAGTAAAGTATCAGCTGTTGTACAATTTAAGTTTAAATTGTATACATTGATGCTAGATAAAACATAACATAATATCCCACCGGACCGGAAGTTATTGTTGCAGCAGTGGAATACATTGTACCCGGGAATGTTGTAAAGTTCAACCTCGTCACTGCCAATCCAAATTTCACTAAGAACAATAAAAGGTTTTTGCTGTTTAATTTGGTTTAGGACTAACAAAAAGCTGTCAAAATTTTGCCTCATACTTCGTATACTGGCTTAAATTAAATTCTTGTTTAAATTATTATGTGAAACGAAAAAACTATTGCAGCCGATCTGATCTGAGTTTGTTGTTGTTTGCATACTACTTAAGTTACTACCTATCTATGAACATGCCATGGTACGTTTAGGTGCAACTTAAAAGTTTAACTGAGTCTGTCCATGTCATCATAGGAGTTGATCTTCTTCACTGGCTGACCCTCGGCTTTCCTGGCGAAAAATTTTCCATCTCGGCACCAGATGAACTTGTAGTCGAGTTCTCGGCCCTTATGCTTCAGTTTGGAGAGGAACTGCTTGTTTTCCGGCGAGAGATGGTCGTTGACAAACACACGTTGAACTGGGAAGTGCTGGTTGATGTCTCGGGCTGTCAGAATCTTCCTCTGCCGGAACCCTGCCATCCACTGCTCGTTGATCCTCCTGGCCGTGAACGGGACGATGACGGAGGGCTCCCGGTCGGTTCTGTAGGAAGGCACCCGGTGCGCAATGGCCACGCCCGTTTCCTTCACCTCCACACCAAGCGCTGCTCCTACATCCGTCAGCAGATCTGTGATGTTCTCACCCCTCAACTGTGGCACACCGCTGATCTCTATGCTGTTCACCCTGGTGTATTGCTCTAGGTTTCGCATCCTCTCCCGCAGTCCCACAACTTCATTGTTCAAGGCCTGGTTATTTGCCTTCAGCACTTGGTTTCCATTTTGAACTTCTGTCAGCTTCTTTTTAATCTCCTCCATCAATATGTTTGATGCGTCTAACATATTGGAAACATACTGCACAGATGTAGAAAGCTCGGTTAGTTCATTTTTGAAAACAGCTATTTCTCTAAATACCTCTTTTTTGAAACTCTCCATGACATTGATAAGGAAGTCCTTCGTCAAGGGATCAGAAGTTGATACATTTGAATTCACACTTCCAAGGGTTGATGATTTACTTTTACACGAAGCACACTTCCAGTCCTTGGTATTCCGCTTGATTTTCTCCTCGCTCTTAGTTTTCACACAGTGAAGATGAAAAACTATTTCACATGCAGTGCACTTAATGCTGCTAGCATCACTACACACAATACCGCAGACGCCACAGAGTGCCATTTCACAATAAATGAATAAAAGTTACTGTTCTGCAGACTAAAAACACGCACGGAGTGTACAGAACACGTGTACGCGGTGACTTGACCTTGACTAGGTACGAGCACTACACGTAGAGCTCTTAACGGCTCGGCTGACTGAGCTGGACTAATTATTCTCGGGCCGTCATTAACAGTTCTCCTCAGAGAACTTCCTGCGTGAAACCCTCTTTACTCGATAGAATCTTCTGAAAGAGGAGGAGTAGTAATTTTTCTCAAAAATCTTTTACCTTTTTATAGTTTTTTGACAAAAAACTATATGAAAACATTTCGCAGCAGTTGGCATCAAATTCAAACCGACAACACAAAAGTTACTAATATTGTCATCTGAAGGTCTTTAAGTAGAACCTTTTCTTCAATCTACAAACTATCTTGACAAAAGAAATCACAAATTTGTATTGATGGGTGACTTCCAAATTAATATTTTGAGTCTTAAACATTCAACAGTAAAAACTTTTCATGATATTTTATGGTCATTTAGCCTTCTCTTGCTAGTCAAATCTTCGACACGACGAGTGACAGACGTTAACGCTAACTATCATTTATAATATCATCTACAGTATTACAAATATTTCAATGTATGTAATTAATTCAGTAATATAGCCAAGAGTTTAAATTAAGTGGAAGTAAGGTTAAAAGTATCAAAATATTAAGAGATACAATACTAGACAACACCGCTCTCCTTAACATTTCCCTGTCAAAAGACAATGTAATATTCTAAAGTTTCTCAATCAACTGATGAACAGGTTCAAACATTTAATAATTGCTTAAATTATCAAATAACAAATTCTGCCCTAAAAACAACAAATGGATAACCCAAGGAATTCGTATTTCGCGAGACAAACTTAAGTTTTTCTCTGGAATTTATAAAATATCAACTAATGTCCAATTTAAAAGATTCTTCCTCCTTTACAAGAAAACTTGTAGAAAGGTATTTATAGGATGCTTCCTATATTTGTTTAGTATTTTATAGGAATATTTATATTTATGTTAAGAGAATTGTAAATTTATAATATAAGTGAATTGTAAGAATTGTGATCTTTTCAGCAGTGCTGAATATTTTGTTGAATCGGGTTCTAGGAATGCCTAGAAGCTTCCTTTTGTCTCGAGGTATTGGCCATAAGATACAGGTCTGGGTATGATAGGTGCCGTCCAGTTCAGACATTGTGTTTGGTCAATTTTTATTCGCCAACGTTAGGTTGATTGGATGGTCGGAGGTACTTCGAGAGCTCTCCGGTTGATTCAAGTGGGTTTTTAGCGCAGTCTTTGCTGTGTGCTCAGAGAGGAGTTCGTGGTAGAAGTGATTAGCCTACTCTTTCCGTGTAGATAATTCGGTAGGAAGGTTGAGTTTGAAGTTAAATTCTTTTCAAAATTTAAAGGTTGAAATTTCAAGTAATTGATCAATAACAGTTATTTTGGTTTGTGAAGTCTTCTATAAAACGTGTGAGGTACTGTGAAAAGTTAGAATTTAACATTTTAATAGAAAATTACTTAATAGTATTTTCCTGCTCAATTTGGTTAATTCAGGAATAGCCTACTGATAAAGAAATTTTATTTTATTTTCTGAGATTCAATATATATATATATATATATTATATATATATATATTATATATATATATATATATATATATATATATATTATATATATATATATATATATACATATATGTTACAAGCTCCTAAATTTAATATCCAAAGGCGACCAGATTATTCTGGGTAATTCGTTAATCTTGAAAATTGGAAATTTACAGCAAAAAAGGATTTAGTAATTGACTAAACTTTGAGTTTAACTGATGAATATTGTCTTTTTTCCTACTTAATTATTAATATTACCTTAATTTGTTTGATTTTTATATTGAGAAGAAGTCTTATTTTATTAGTTGTTTCATTTTGTAATTAAAGAAGATTATTTTATTTTGAAATTTAATGAAGATTTTTATTTTGAGTTTGTGTTGAAAATATTAGCCCTGAGAACTTGAAGGACACAATTATTGAATGGTTTGATTGATTGTTAATTATAAGTCTGGACATGTCAACATCTGAAGCCCAAAACAACTAATTAACTTAATTGGTCTTTGATAAATAAGAAATAGTGACAATAAATTTAAAGTAAGAAAGACAACTTGGCGATGGTCTATTGTTGGTGTTCATTATAATTAAAATTTCTATTAATTTATACTGAGTTTAATTATTGGATTTCTTTGGGAGTTGTGCATTGTTATTGATAGGTGGAGCCCACAGCCGCATCATCTATAGTTCTACCGCGCTCAAAATTAAAAATCAGAGAGTCGTACAAAGAAACTTTGAATACCCTGCAACTTGTTAACCCTCTCCTCAATACTATCATTAAGACCAAATTATTTCGTATGTATTAATACGCCTTGACATAAGTCCAAGACCAAGGTATAAGACTAGGGGAAGAGAAAACTACAGAACTGGGAGGCACAGCGTGGTTATTTTTAACACATCTCCTCACAAGCGACTAGTCACTTCCTTAGCAGATTGCAAGATTCTATTAAAAAACCAACGCTTAAAGCCAATAAAAACTCGCCTATAACGCTGTTTAGCAGTTCGGGCATGCTGTAATGTCGGCGGGTTTCTAGCATATAACTCGGTAACCACCCATTTGACTGACTGACACTGGAGCTGGAACTAGGATTGGAAATTTGGTGAGTGCTTGAGTATAATGAGTGTAAAATTATTGTAAGTTTCGTTACAGAAAATTGTTCTGTGTGTATAAAATTTATCGGTTGACTTTTGCAATGCAACACTTGTCAAGTCATCTCCTGCTATAAAATAATTCTATACTAGGTTGTCATGTACAATGACTATCAATAGGTCACAAGACCAAGCAATATCCGTTGGTTACTTTGATTTGGTCACACCAAGACTTTTACATGGATACTCATACGTGGCATTTTCTTGCGTGGTCTAATTTAGCTTTGTGTTTTCTGAAACGAACTTACAAAAATATTGTTCAATCAATTGCTCTTCGAAATAATATTTATTTTCCCTATCAAAATGTTGTACTTTACGATAAAAAATATTGCATTCTTTTGAATTTAAATTTTGTCTTCATTGTAAATCTAAAAAATAATAAATGAGTAACACTAATGGATTCATTTTAAATAAGAACATGAATTGTTGAAGTTTCTTTACATATATCGCCGGTCATATTTACAACGCTACAGAACAAAGTTTGGACGGTCAGGTAGTAATAAATATATAAATGTAAGTCAAATTAATTTGATAGTATCAAATAGTTTGTGCGAATTCTGGAAATCGGAAGATTTCGCTGGAAACAGCGTTTTTAGTATTAATAAAGCGGACGAGTTCTTCATTGAATTTAAATCTCTAAATCATGGATGGGTTTTTCTTTTAATTAGATACATGTATAATTTCTCATTAAAATCATCTCATTACATTTTATATAGTCCTGATACATTTTTAGTTTTTTCATTATATTTTGTATTTGTTTTATATACTTGAAGTCATTTTTTTATTCTGTATATTTTACGGCATAATATTATTAAAGCATTTAAATCATTATGAGTCATTTGACTTGAATCAAGTAAAACCTGAAGAGCTATTAAATCTCTCGGACCAATACGAATTTTGGTATTACCTTCACATATAATATTAACATAGAATTACAAAATTATAAATAGTATATTTGCAATTACTGTATTTCATTCAAAAATATTGACACAACAATAAATTAATTATAAAATCGCAAGTTCTTGAGTTACTGTGAGAACAAAGAAACATAAAGTGCATGAGCAATTTTTATTAAATATGCAATTCTAACAAGTATTCTAATGAGTATTCTGACAAAAATGATAATATTTTAAATTGAATGTCTAAATACAATACCTTCCTCGTTAGTAACTTAAAAATTTCTCTATTGCTTCTAATTTTTCGAAAGAATTATAACCAAACTTTTCAGACTTTCCATGAAAGAATATGATAATTTGATTAAGTAGCAAGAGAAACGCAGAATAAAAAGTTTTTTTTTAAACATTATTATGAGACAGCGGATGTTATGAAGCCATGAAAATAAATAACACTGCTTAATTTGGTTACTCTGATATTACGAACACTTTGTAAAGCTGGTTTTCTTCTACAAATTTGTTTGTTAAATGTTATTTGAAACTGTTCAGTTACTTAAAAAGTAAACCATTTATGGCAAAGGATTACTATATAAAACATTGAAATAACGAATTGAATTCTGTATAAACACATTTTCATGTTATCCAGAGATTTGGTTTAGCTCATTTACTGGAAGATAGGAATTCCATACAAATTATAACGAACGTGGTAATGACGTGTTTTTTGAATCTAATATTTCAGATACATGTTACAAAATTAAAATAGTAGTATCATGAAATAATTTAACTATAAACACTTTCGTTTCTGAAGAGGTTTAGGATCAAACATTCAATCTTCATTGACTAATATTAAATTAAATATTCAACTTTTAAGAGCGTAATTATTACTTTCAACGCTATAAATATACGAGTAGCATTCATAGAGATGCTATTGGAATGTCCAGCTTTGGTTTTCTAATCATGGGTGTATCTAGGGGGAGGGGAGATAAGGGTGATATTTTAGTTAAATTTTATCTTGTGCCAATTTAAAATCTCGAAGTCAATCCACGCCCATGGTTCAGTTTAGTTTTTATTAGTTTGGAAATTTACAGGTAAAAGTTAATAGACATATATACACCTCAAAACTTACGACTAGTATGATTTTGGAATGAAGAATCTACTCAACAACTTGTAAGGATTGATACATGTAATAAAAGTGTAAATAAAATTGGTTTCTTCAAAAACTGTCTAATTATGGTAGACAATTCGACCAAAAATCTAAGAGTATGAAATAACTATTTAAATTTTTATCGAATCTTTCTGCCCTACATATAGAAAAAAATATTATGATATATTACAATTATGCAAATATTTGTTTAACTGATAGTATTACGTATTTTACAAATAAAATTTCCGTGTCTTAAATAATATGTGCTTTTTGAATCGTGTTATTTAACCTTTTTTTATTTCACATAAACGATCATTATAGTAAAATATTTTTTCTTAATACCTTACGATGTCACAATAATCTTCTTTCTTACACATAATAAAAAACTGGCTTGCATAATCACTATAGAAAGACATTAATATTATTTGTTTAGTGCTAAAACCTTTCCGAAATGATTAGGATATTCTTCTTTTTAATTTCAACCTGGTTACAATAACCTCTGCATTTTTCCATTAAAAAATGTTATATTCCGGAAAACTTATCGTTGAATCTAACAGACACTTTGCTAGTTAGTTATACGCTTTAACTATTTTTTTAATGAGGATAACATATTTTGGCGTCTTTAACACTTATACATTACTTATGATTAAACTTTTATCCCTGATATTCAGTTTTTTAACTATAACTATTAAATATTTTTAATTACTAACAATATATTTTTATTTACTCGTACATTAACACATATACATATACTTTGACACAATTAACGTAATGTCACATGATAAATCTATATAACGGTCAATGTGATCCCTGCGACTTGAAGGGTAGTGCCTTCGGCCCATGTTGGATTCCACTTCTCCCATGCTCTCAAAAGGTGTACTTTATAATGAAAAATGCACTTATTATTGTACTCTGTAAATATGTATGATGTTCATTGTACGTTTATTCTCTATATTTTCTCCTAATTCCTTATTTTTGGCTAAAAATGGTAAAGGGTATACACACTTGTGAGCTAAAGGAAAAGTTTATTTTTTTGATTTACCAAAAAAAACAAAAAAAAACAAATCAAGCATAAGGACATAAAGTGGTTGATTTACATTTGTTTAAATATAAATTCCTAAAATTTTAATCAACTAAAGCGAGAATTGTAATATCATTATATTTTTCCTAGACCAAATTAATTTTTCAAGAAACATAACAGAATGTATCGTGAGAGTTGTTATAGTATGTCATCAACTTTGCTCTTCGGCCTGTGGATTCTCGGTGTGGTCCTGCCACTATGTTGGCAGACTCCATACTAGAAGAGGTCTATAGTTCGAGATTCCTTGGAATACACCTTGATCGAGGGTTGACATGGAATAATCAAACTGATCACGTTTGCGCCAAAAATATCCTCAGGAAATTTTGTTTTGAGGAATCTAGCCAAATATTGCCCCACTCAGGTACTGATGACGGCGTATTATGGCTTGATTTACCCCCACCTTACCTACGGAGTGGCATTGTGGGGTGCTTGTGCAAACAATCAGTTGATGAGGGTCTTCAGATTGCAAAAGCAAGCGATTCGAATAATCGCACATTTGAAATTCAGAGAGTCATGCAGAGAATCTTTCAAAAGTTTGCAGCTGTTGACCCTGCCGAGTCTCTACATTTTCGAAACAACACAGTATTGTATGTCAAAATGCGTCAAGACAAGTGGCCAAGACATACATTCATATGAGACCAGAGCCAGGGGAAACTACCGAATTGGCCAACACAGAACGGTGATTTATGAACGCCTGCCATCACAAGCAGGAGTTCATTTCATCAACAAGCTGCCACACCGAATAAAAAATGCCCCAACGCCCAAGGCGTTCAAAATTCGTCTAAAACGCTTTTTAGCGACACAGGCATTTTATAATGTCGACGAGTATTTGGCAAAAAAACTGGGAGACCAGCCAATAGGTATGTCGCCCCGTCGCTGGTGGTGGGATGATTGGCGAATAAAAGGAAATGAATGAAGGTGAAATTGTATGTTTGATTGAGGATTTTGATGTAGAACGGATGGAAAAATTTTAGTTACAATAACGTCATTTGACGCATGCTATACATGTTAACCATGTCTTGGCAATAAAAAAATTTGATTTGATTTGATTTGATTTGATTTAGTATCGCATCAGGTTAAAGTTATATTAAGCATATAAAAACTTCATTGCATATATGATGTTTAGTTTTTATATTATTAAATAAATACGATTCTCTTACACCTTAATGCAGTTGAAACAATTAAATTGATTGAAGTATGCTAACTTACACTCAGATGTTTGTTCAGCCATGGTTTACCGATGAGCAAATCAGGATAACCTTTTCTACCTCCACCGTGAACTCCAAATTCGAGGTAAAAATTTTGATAGTGAAAGCAAAAATTATGTTAAAAATGTTTTTGCGCTTCTCTATTAAGATTGTATATAACTTAAATGAATATGTTTATTGAATCAGGATATGCATCGTGCACACCCGTCTGGGCATATTGATTCCCTTTACACATTTTATGACAAATCAATTAAGACATTAACTCATAAAACTATTTTCATATAAAAAAATAAACTATATATATAAATATTATATGTCAATTTTAATGGATATAGTTTGTAAAAATGAAATTTTGTTGGGAATTCGTAAAAAAATACTTTGGTAACTCTTTCTCTTCGAAAGTGGTATCTAACAATACTAGGAGGTTTACGAGTTGAGTAATATTATGAATATTTCACCACCTACTAATTATACACATGCAAACCCCGTGATTCACATTCGGTCATTTACCAATAAAGAGTTAATTCTTTCATATGCAGTAATGTAGTATTATGCAAAATTTAAATCAGAAAGATAAACTTTTACGAGATATTTTGTAAATAATACAGTCACATTATAGTTTATTTAGTTTTAATGTATAACATTAAAATGTTTACACCACAAATCACTAAGTAATAATGTATGAGTTTGGCTACGTGCGTTACTATATATAAAATTGTATATGTACGTAAAAGTTTATGACCTGAGTTACTGACTGATTCATCACCAAATAGGGAGAAACATGAGGGATAGATAATGAATTTTCTATAACCTAATATCAATCTTTGATAGACGTTTAATAGGAAAAATAAAATTCAATAAATTTACGCGAAACAAATTGAGATGAATATACGTTTACACATACAGGATGCAGGAAAGTCCCTCAGGGGCTTACTTATTCCCGAACGATGAAAAGTATAGCAATAAAACTTGGTACATCAATACTGAAACTTATACATTTACTTTTTAAAGTAACTACAATACACTTTACATGTCATGGGGGGTGGGCCCGCAAGGAGTCAGAAGGAAATGGTAAATGAGAGCATAGTTCTAGTAGTACATCAAATTCAAGATCTTTGCTAGAAGAGTACAATGAGGCAAATCCGACTTTAAAGCTCTCACTCTTAAAAAAATTATGTTGGTTTAATTTTGAAACATTTACAATGTAGTTCCTGTTCTCCATGGTTTGGCTCAAATTGTGAAATGTAAACTTAGTAAATGAATACTGGAACTATGAATTAGTTTTTAGTGTTTAGTTTTAGTTAGTTAGTGACTTTACATCCAATGAGGATGGTCTATAAAAAGTTCGTTAAAAAGGTGAATGTAAGCATAGCTCAAGATGTACGTTGTTTTAAAGTGTAATGCAAGATGTGCATAACTGAAGTCCAAAGCGCTAAACTTAAAAATAAGAATTCCATATTATATTAACTGTTTCCAGATTGTTCTAAACAACACCTTCATAATAATGTACATTTTGAGCTAGGCTTATGGTTAAAACTCTTTGTAGGCCATTCCCAATTGGATGTTTACTAAGAACTACATCTTAAGTTCAGTATCCATTTACTAAGTTTAACTTTCACAACTTGAGTCCAAGACGAGAATATTAAACCATCTAAATGTTTTAAAACTTTAAAACCAGCCTATGTTTTGAGAGTGAGCCCTTTGAAGTTGGTCGTTTCGTACTCTACTAATAAAGAAAGATCTTTTTTTAATTTCTTGCGGGGCCATCCCCATAATATGACAAAAAAAATTTTAGTCTCTATAAAATCTAGATTTATGCGTGACGTGATTGTGTACCAAGCTTTGTTGCTTTTGCAGTTGAGTGTTTACAATATAAATCTACACACAGATTCAATATAAAAATTATCTTTTATGTGTTTGGATGATTTTAGTTAGACTACACGTGTTAATATCATTCAAGTTTTGTGCCTATATTGAGGATGTTTACAAATTAAGGCCTACTCCCTCGGAGTTACAAGTACCTTCATAAAAATTCAGTTGTTTATAATATAAGGTTATACATAAAGCTTAATGCACCATTTCAAGTCTGTAGTAAATTTGTTATTGTGATAGACAGACAGAAAGATAGGCATACAGACAGAATTCTTTTCGAGCCCACGATTGATAAGCTTTTCTAAAGTTTAGCTAGTTATTTAAATACACTATATTCTAAAAAAGGTGTCCGTAGTTATTTGCGGAAAATAATCAGGACAAATGCCAACATTATTACAAATCATCACAGCCACAACTTCTTTCCATAGATAATTAGCTTGGACCTAGTCTAACACGGTAAGATCGATGGTTTTTCTCCCATAAAAAATAACAACTTCTATGGTAAAATGTTTAGTGATTCAATGTTATATATTCGGTATTTTCCTCAAAGTTTAGTTACGAAGTAAATGGTTTATTCAATAGCATCCGGTTCCTCCAGTTTTTTTTCCTTCAATTACAGTAAATATGCTGTCCCACAATTTCAAAAGAGAGTATTTTAGCGTATCCAAATAAACTAAATAATTTAGATTTATTACTGCTGCTGTCTGTAATAAAAGTTATGTAATACTACTCTTTTTACTAGCATGCAAAACACTATCTCAGATTTTATTGTATTCACGTAAATACTAAATTAAATGAACTGACCAACAAATCAACTTATATGTTATCAACTTATCATAGATCCATGATGCCAACGAGAAAATCACAGAATAAATAGATGTGTAAAAAAAAGTTAGACAATTGGAGCGACGTACTTTTACGTTTTACTACGAGTCTTACATTATTTTAGTGAAATAATATGCTTTCCAATGAATACTTACAAGTTTCTTTTTTATTTGCGAACATTCATAAAGTATAATAACGTATAATCATATCAAAGTATTCTAAACTATCCTAACATTACGCTAAGAAGGAAAGACGTTAATAACGCAATAAGTCGCTCCATAAAGGGAAATTCTAGCAAGAGAATTGGCGGTGCTTTGTATATGTACTAAATTAAGTATAAAACGTACTTGTTTCGCTTATCAATCCCTTGAAAACATTTAGAACAAACTATATTTTATGAAACAATAGGGTGGGTGCTATATGAACATATATGAGGTGGTTTAAGGATGTGTTGACGGCACTGAATTCTTATCTCAGTTACATAAACTGGTCTTTAAACTCCTATGTTTCGAATAATCTTTATACTACTAACTATACAAGTATACGTAGTAGTCTTACAGAATTCAAGTCACGATTCCTCTTAGCCTAGACCTATTCTATCTAAGATCAAGACTTAATATCCACTCTAACCTGCATTGAGGTGATCAGACAAAGCGCTAAAAGATCGTGGACGATAACAGTGGATTTTATTGCCTTTGTAAAATATAATAGCTAAGACGTTGAATTTGTTACCTTAATAGCAAAGGAAACATTACAATGTTTAACAACTACAGTTTAATGCTTATAATATTACTTTAAACACAAACATAACTTTTGTAAAAACTGAAAGATTAATAATTATTTTTATACTTATTTACATATTTTGAGTATTTTGAAATCTCTAGGGAAACAACAAAATTATCGCAAAACTATTATATCAATTATTATATGCATGACAACATACATTTTTTATCTTGACATGGTCCATAATAATGGAGGTTTGCATTATTTTATTTGAAGGAGAGCTAAAATTGACCTTATAAATGTATCAAGATAGTCCATGAAATTTTCCAAGATATTAACAAAGTAAATTTGGACCTTGTTAAAACTTTCTTCGTATTTATTCCCTAAGTTCTTTGTGATTGGAAAACTACTATAACATTTAAACGTATTTTATATCTCATAAACCGTTCAACATAAAATTAAAATAAATTAGGAAATATAGAAAATAAAGTAACCAGTCAGAATAAAGGACCTGTATCTCCGAGTATTATGCTTCAATGGAATGCGGGTATCAGAAACAAATTATTCATATTTTCACCTCATTTATCTGCAATCAGTTCCATGTCAAGGAGCTTTGTGAATCTGGCAACTTCCTCGGCACTATGACTTGGTGCCATGTCTTTATTAGAGGATGTCTACATCTTATCGTGACAAAACATGTATGAATTTATGATCAAGTACAAAACACAAACCAAACGTTTCAGAATCAGTTTTCTGCACAAAAGTAGCCATTAATAGTTTGGACAGAACATCTTGAAAACAACAATATTCTCTGTATAAAATATTTTAAAAAGTAAGATGTTTAATTTGTAAACACCTTTATATTGTAACGCGACATATTCGGTTTAATTAAGCAGAGCTTTTTAGTGAGAGGTAACCCTAGGAAAATTGCAATAGAATTAAAAATATAACTGAAAACATAAACTACATATGCCTTAGAAACATTAAATTTAATGCATTAGTATTGTAAATAAAATAAAGGTATCATTTTACCATGTTTTACCATGCATTGGTACACATACAAAGATACGTATACGTAAAAAGAAAGTAACCGGTTTCAACAAAGAATCTGTATCCATCTCTCTTTAGAAGTATGCGGATATCAGAAACACATTATTCATCTTTTCACTCGATGTATCCTCAAAGAGATTCCTCAGGTAGCTTTGTAAATCTTGCTACTTCTATGACAATACATCTAAGTTTTTTTACTGGATATCTAAGTATAATAAAGATTGTATTGTAAGTGACACAAATAATGTATTAATATTTCATGATCTAGTAAAAAATACAAATTAAATGTTTTATAGTAAATTCTGCTCAAAAATATCAGTTAAGAATTTAAAAATTAATTAAATAATTACATGTTCTGTTATTCTCATATAATACTAATAATCTTCATATTTTTTATTAAAATCAATAGGAACGCAAGAGTAAGTAATGTTTAATAGTAATAACTACACAACGTTATTATTATTTTAAACATCAGTATACTTAAAAGCTAGTTTAATTACACAATGTAAAGTGAAAACCAAATAGAAAATATTAAAATAGAGGAATATAACGAGATATAATTCTTATAAAAATTATAATCACAAACAAACTTCAACATCATTAAAAATAAGTATTGCTTCCCATTTTAATTTGTATTATTTTTTTAAACTATAACACTGAGAGATTAGATTGTTTAATTTAGTTTTTGCAGGTTTTACATTAAATTTTGCATGCATTCTAAGTGGAGACTGTTACGGTACTCAGTATGTCGTACACTCATCTTAAACTGTAAATCTTACAAAAACACAACAGAAGTGTATTTAAAATATAACAAAAGTAACTAATTTAACAAATTGTAAATTAAGAAAACAACTGTTATTTGACACACTTCAAGCTTTGAAGGATAGTATGTAATAAATAAAAAGTATTGGTTCTTAGTAATTATAACATTGTAAAGAACTACACGAAATATACGTAATTAAAATTTTAGGTAACAGAGGAAATTTTAAGGAGGGAGAATCTTAATATTATTACAAAGGCAAAGTTAAACCAAGCATGATCATACCAAAGAAACTCAACATCTCCTTAGAGACACTGTAATAAGTGGAAATTGGGTTCTGTTAATTAACCTGTTCAACGCTTACATTAAATAGTAGATCCTATTCTTTCCACGTATATCGTAACATTATTAGTGTATAGATTACATTTAAAAATGGTTTTAAACAAATAAATACACAAAAATTGCAGTGAAATGGATTTAATTGACAAATTTGCATAAAACTACATACAAAGCATTGTTCTATAAGCATATTAGAACATATTATATTCTGTTTAAAACCATACTTTTTATGAAAGCTTTTGCCAGAGAAAAATATTAGGCAAATGGTTTTGCCAAATGAGTAAATTTTTTAGATTTTAACTTCTTTTATTAAATTTAGTCACAAATTAACTAAATTATACAATTTTTTTTTATAATTATTACATATAAAAAGCACTTACTTGATTGACACGAATCCTACAAGAGAATAAAGTTATGCCTTTTAGTTTGAGAAGAAAACATTTTATTTTATTTTCGTAAAAAAAACAATTCTCAATATTTTTACATGCTTTGTTGGAAATTTGTTATAAATGGTGAGCCCTATGTAGTTATGGAATAAAATGCGTACAACTAATTAAGCCTGCTTGAATAATAATGTTAACTAGTTCATTAAGACTTTGGGAAATACATGTTTTATGCTTGATTTCAGGTAGACTATACTGTTTTAATCCTTTCTTGTATTAACTAATAATTTATTTATGAGTAGGTAAAGATTACGTTAATTTATTTAACTAACTTGTATTCTATGTTTCCTTTTTATTTAAAAAAAATACATATTTTATATTTTATTAAAAGTAAACAAATGTAACCCTTCCTTTTATCAACTTAGTTATTCCATGTATGTAGCAGTAAATAATAAAAGTAAATTGTTTGGGATTTTTATTGGTATTATTTAATTTATTCACGTATTGAAAGTTTAGGTTTGAAATTTCTTGAGTCATCCACTATCCTAAAAACATTTAATTACAAGTATAATAACTGATTGATGTTGGAAAGGCTAAGATGAAATCATTATAGATAATTCTATTATAGCGGTCTTAGTATCTCTGCTAAGTTAGTAGTTGGCTAAATCCAGTTATAGTCTATGGATACGGTCAAGTTGGGCGGAGTTGTTGTGTACAATGATCCGAGTTGATTATAATGAAGTGATCAGTCGACTTAGCAGCGGTTCTATAATATAGTTTGATACGCAATTGCTTTTGCATTATATCATTGAAATTGTCAAGAAACAAAGTTCACGTTGTTCCATCAAAAATTAAAAGCCTGTTGAGAAACTTTCTTATAATATCTTGGTATTAGTATGAGTTCCTGCATGTTTTAAACGACGAAGGTCTAAGAGTATAAAAAGATATCTAATACAAAGTCTAAAACCTAAAATCATTTTAATAATCCCTTTTTTATTCTAAATTATGTAGCATTTTTATATGTATTTACAGACAAATCCATTCATAATGTACTGTTGCATAGAGGGTTTAATACCAATTTGCCTAGGATCAATAAATAGTACAGTAATAACTTATTTCGCCTATCTAGCTAATATCACAAGCATCAGGTGCAAATTACAAAATCACTAACAATGAAAATCAGAAGCATACATATACGTGCAATAATCCGTTAGATGAAACATTATGAAGTTCATCTGAAATATCAAACAATATTAGTTGATTGATACTGTAAAAGTTATAACCATAAATAAGTAAAGGCTAAGAATGCGGATGTACCTTAATGATGTATATTTAAATAGAACCACACAAACTAACACTACAATTAAATTTATATATTATAAAATACTTTAAATAAGTAACTAAGGTAGGAACTTTAATAAAACTTATTCCCAAAATGTATTGCTTAACGCTACTCTCAGTAATGGTTTGACTGATTCGGCCATATTTATATTTGGTAAAGTCCGAAGAATTAAATTGATATCGAATAAATTTATTCACGTCTCTATAAGTGACAGTCAATTGATAAAGTATATATTTACAGTGAGAAGTTTCCAAAAAGACTATGAGATCTGATTGTTTTTAGGCTGAAAAATGTTATAGGATATTTTAGAATTCGGAATAATATTAAATAATATTTAAGAAACAAAATTAAAATTTAACTGAGAGTAAACATCTGTTCTCACGTAAAGATAAAGTTTAGTATAACAAAAACGTCTTATTATATTTATATTGTATTATATAGTGAATATACAGCATTTGATTAATATTAATACAGATTTTAATGACAAAAATGACTATTTTTAACACAGACTTCACCAGTGACGAATTTAAACCATCTAATGTAGTATAAATAGTATTCTAGAATATTTACACATAAGGTACTTGAAACTGGTTTGCTCATTTGGCACTGTGTGAAATATTTACTGTGGTATACGGAAAAGCAGAAGAATAAAACAATACATGACTCTTCAAGCCATTCTTACTTTGACTACGTTCAGAAGACTAACAAGACTTCTATCACGCAAAACTTATTTCAAACAATTAGATTGAAATGTTAAAAAAACTTAGTTTCAAGTATTTTCCAATTTTACATTCCCTATTCGGTAAAAAGGAAAACGAATGCGACAGAACAAAGAGATTTTAATGAAATAGTCTTTTATTTAACGTTTGAAATATTCGTATATACTTTCTTGATCAAGCTACAAAATCAAAATAAATAATAATTCACGTTAATATTGTAAACCCTCCTTTAATCATAGATGCTTTTCAAGTTGGTTCTTGACTCCTAAAAATGTTTATATTTTCTTGGTCGCGGTAACTATATAAACTCAAGTGTAGAAATACAAATAAAGTAGACAGAAAGTCAATTTAAACTGATAAAATACACATTTTTTGTTTACAGTGAAAAGTAAATTGAACTGCAGAAATATCTTAGATCGGAAGTAGATTACAAGGGTCGATAATAGACTCTTTTTAGATCTAAAGACGTACGTAGTAAAAACCAACATAAATATTGACCATGGCAACAAGATAATGTCAACTATGGTTCAAAATAAATTAAACTCTTAGTGAATTAAAATGGTAGGGTCGATGAATGGTCGTACGATGTATCCATTGTAAAACGGTGTTATGTTTCCTATTGAGAAATGTGTATGCAATCTCACCATAATACATGTGGAATAATAATCATTGAATATTGAACAATAACGTCATGGATAACGTGTGCACTATATTAATACGTATTATATATCATGCGTACAATACCTGAAGCAAAGCTCTTTGTTTAACACACACACACACACACACACACACACACACACACACACACACACACACACACACACATATATATATATACACTGAACTCATATATATATATATATATATATATATATATACACTGAACTCATATATATATATATATATAATATATATATATATATATATAAGTGTTTATTGTTTTTACTTTCACTTACAGATATTTACTTATACGTTTCCTATTTTCAAACTGCATGAGAATAATATTACTTCATTTTCTATTTAATTTACAAATGTTGTTATCAAATGAAATAAAAACCATTTTTTTTCAATAAAGCCACGCATGAGTTATTAAAAAGTGTAAATAGAGGAAGACCATTCCTCCCACAAAAACTGTACGTCCCTGAGTGTATAAAATAATGATATAACATTATCCTGTTATGAGAATGGTTTTTGGGTATTAGGCACTTACAAACGAATAAAATACATTATACATGTGTTTAATAATGTTATATATTGAAGGTCTGTGTTTTTAATATTACATACTGTACAGGATTATTTAAAAAGTACACACTCTTTCATGTATTCAAACTGTGTAATTTATCCAAATATTTTGGCCTTTAGTGGTAGCTAAAACTACTTCTCCGTTAACTGCTGAATTTAGAAATATAATTAGTATATAAACCCTATTTTTAAGTTCTTCATATTAGCTATGAGGAGACTTTACGTATTCTTAATATAGAATCAGCTCATTTAGTTATTTTACTGTAATATTGTTTATGGACGTTCGTTAAAAGTCCTACCAGGTTCTAAGATGTTCTTAGTCGTAAAGATGTATGCATATTTTCCACATCAAGGCAAAAAGAGTAAACTCAACTATGACAAAGGAAATACTCGAAAACAAAACAATGATGCATAAGACGTAAGTTGGCCCTTTTTGACAGAAGCAGTTTTCTGATATCTATGTTTATGTATTTTCTTGATCGGGACAATAAATTAAACTCAAATGAGACACCATGAATACGTTAGACCGTTGATTTAAAAGGCCTGAATTAGGCGCTTTTTGGTTTATTGCCGAAGTAGGCTTCTTAGTTTTTTCGTTTTTATATAAATCATATTTATCAGAATAACATGGGAAATTGTAATATGGCATTTGAATTATCTTAGACTGGAATTCAACACTTCTTGTCAGGAGTAGATTACCTAAATCTACACACACTTACACATCCAAACTCATATACACTTTGTTGATCGAACAAATAAGGCACACTGAACCGTAGCACTGTAAATACATTAGACTAGAAGTGAATTTAAACACTCGGAAGTAAACACTTTATGAGTTATAAAGTCGTAAGTAGGTAAATCAATTTCCTTCATCAGGACAACGAGGTAATCTCAGCTGTGGCGCTTGAAATATATTAGACCGGACGTAGCATGCAAGAGCATTTGACAAAGTATGCTACGGACAAAATATAATTTAAAAAGTTTATAAAATATGGTATAGTCATCCTAAATAAAACAGAAAATATTTTGTGTTTCTTGTGTTTTAATGTAATGTGCATACCCTGCCCTAAACGCATTGTATATGAATATAAGACAATAGTGTTTTGAAAACACGTATTCCTCTTTATATTTTTAAAGCTTTAAACTACCTTAAAAGTGCTGACTTTAGAAACTGGCCGTACAATTTATATTTTATAAGCAAATTCCGCTTATGTAATAACGTGACTTGCTGTAAATAATAATTCTAGAGTCCAATATTGTATTTTGTTAGTTCTGTATATTTTCAATACTAATTTTTTTTATAAAAATTATAAAAACTGGCCTAATTTTGGGACTGATGTATAACAAATATATTTAATTTTGCATAAATTATTAAGTATATACAGTCTATTATCCCTCTGGAAATGATATTTTTTTACTTCAAAGGCATAACTTGAACACGTTACTGAATTATAAATGTGTAAACGTAATTGTTACTTAGTATAACCTTGCCTCACAACCATTCCAATAATAAATAACCCGTTATCTTATATATGGAAGTATATTTCTACTTATTTATATTAATGTTGATATAATGTTACGAATGTTATACATTAATTATATTATTATAAAATTACTAAATGTTACATTTTATTATTATTTCGTCATATCTTTAAGTAGCAAAACTGTATCTACTGAACGCCCGGTTAATCGTTTTAAATTAAGTATACTTTTGATAAGTAATTACTTTAAAATATTTTAGTTTAAATTAAATGATATGCTCGTTAATACGAGTCTACGGTATTATCGTTACTATAAGTTTTAGTAGTAATCACAACGAAATCATATAAGAGAACAAAGAACAAAAAGCAAAGTTTTGAAAACATTTATAAGGAATTCCACATTGGGCTTACATTTTGACTGCTCACGTATGGCTAATGATCCACGACAATATCTGGATTCAACTGGTGATTGGCATGCAGAGTCCGGCAATCATTGGAAAGCAGCTAGCTGTTCGGATCACAGCTAATCCCAGACAATGACTGGTCGGCAAATTAGTAGTCGTTGCTACTCATGAGCATTCCATTCATCCTTTGTTCAGAGCAGTGACTTGAGTGAAGGAGATTGTTGAAATTAAATTCGCTACAGCTCAGTCAATAATCAATTACTAGATTTTTATAGTAACTTTAAACTTCCAAAACTGCAGTAAATTGGTTGATTATAGAAATTTAGATCAGCAAATATTTAATTGATTTTTAGTTTTTAAAAACGGACCCAACAATCCAACCAATAATTTTTTTCTGTTTCAAAAATGAGAATATAAAATAAGAAATATCTACATAACTGTACAGTTGTTTTCATGATTTCGTCTCAAAGTGGCTGTTAATGGAACAGACGCTACCATTTACAAATTACCCCGGAGTAATATAGATGCTAATAGGGCTTTCTAATGATTGGATTTACCAATTAATGCAGCAATCCTCACTGGTATTAAAACGCACTTAAAATAACTCAGTGTTTCTAATGAGAATTCTGTCTGATCTGCCTAATGTACCTAAAATGTATATTGGAAGCACTGTATGCATAGTTATATGTATGAAAAGAAAGAATTTCAACATGTTCGGATGATTTGAGTATTTTAAGATATCTGTTATAGATTTGCGTGTATCCAAAAAAAAACCCAGTACTAACAATTTTCCAAGAATTTTTAAAGCTGCAGTGTGCATAGTAGATTACCATACAAAAAAAATTTAATTTTAATTTAAAATTACCTATTTTATAATAAACACTAATACTATATGCATTGAATGGAGTCTTTAATAATAACCGAACAAAAATCAACTCAAACATTGGGCATGATCTGGAACTAATTGATATTTATTTGCCTAACATATCTATAAAAATTTTACTTCACAATTTTCGAATCCAACATGATATTGCTGTAAGTGCTAGTTAGTATACCTAGGTAAGCTATTGCCAACTGCTTTACGCAATGACATTAAAACGTGGTGCAAGACTATAATATTTTTAACTACATATATACAAACTTTGAAATATATAACCAGATTATATCTGATACATCAAGTGAAAAGGTACGATGAGCAAAGGCTCCATTAAATACCGTGAAGTGACATGAAGATTGATAAAAAACGGTGGTATCTATTGAAGCAAATTTCATAATACATTTCAAGTATATCTCATTTCTTTTAAGAGATACAACAGTCAGACAAAATAAAGGTTTTGTTAGGTACCTTAACGATAAGCTTAGCTAACGCTCCACGAATAGTAGTGAGGATAAAATACCATAAACATAGGTGAAATATGTATTTTGCAATATATTGTAGATTAGTATTATATTGTAAATAAATAAAAAGATTTAGTTCAATTACAAACGTACATCGCTAGAATGAATATCGAATGTTTGAGGTGAAATATTTGATGCAGAGAATTAAAATATTCAGTTTAATTTTTAATACATGACTATTTAACTAAATTATATATTCAGCCGTAAAAGATATAACCAGCTAGTTACTATAGTAAAAGGAATGGAGGGATCTGTTGTGACCTTAGTAAGAAGAACGAGGAGGGATGGTTTGTTGAGAGAAGAACAAACAAAGTGGAGTATCGACGTTAATGTGTTTGTTTGTGGCTAGTTTGCTTTACTTCTTGCAGCTGCTATCATGTGTCATTGTCACCCCATTACAAATATTGTGTACAGTTCTGGTATCTAACATTAGAAATGTTTACTGGTTTACTAAAATTATACTGGTTTACTGGTATGTAATTTAAATGATATTGGATGTTAGAGAATTGCTTGTACTGGTAACCAGGTTCATAAAGTAAACAAAATAGAAGAGTAAAATACAATTCTAGTATTTTAGATGAATAAGTCTGTAATATATAAAATAACATTAAATGGTTTTGAGTTATTTAATAAAGTATTACAAACATAATATTAAAAACATAAGATCAATCGCGAAATGTCTTGCTCGCTTATATTCTTGAGAAAAGCTAGACAGATTTGGATAATTAATTTCCTCTATTTTTTCTGAAGTTCAATGAAATTTTAAGCTAAATGTAACAGGTATAGAGTTTATATTTTCAAAAAACGAAATTATGGCTAAGAAGCCCTCTCTGAGACACCGGCTCTTGGTCCCAACAACGGCTTATAGATGACATCCCAGATACCATCAATGGCTGGACATGCTGATTGCTTACATGACAGGATCAGTTAGCGATCACCCAACTAATCAACAGCTATGCTGGACGTTGCTTGAATCGATTATCTTCCAAAAAGAACGCCTTACCAGCTACTAAGATTTTTTAAGTATTGGGAAAAGCTTTTGGGATCAGTTTTGTATACAAAAAATAAGGTAAATAACCGTAACATCTAATACAATTCTTACACATAGCTATTGACATTTTCGGAATGACTTAATTGCATTTCCTTTTAACAGGTTTTGCCCAAATACAAAATGATGATTATTAGAAACTACCACTAACATGTAGCCCGGTTTAAACTATCAGTTATTTATCAAACTTCGAAAAATATTGATCGAACCAGTCGATTTCACAAATTTGGAATTCATGTGGTAGGATGCTATGATTGAGAATCAGTAATTAATTACATGAAAATAAAGAACAATTCGATACAATATGTACATTACTCCAAGAGAAATCAAAGTAACTTGAACAGTTTTTTAATTGGTCCGAACAGGGTGAACTTAAGTATGAATTTTCTATAGGGTCTTGGTGACAGATGATTGAAGTATGTGACACGTGGCAGGGATGGCTACTGTAGTGTACTCTTTCTAATTATATTTAATACGTGATTTGTGTTAGTAGTAAAGACATATCATTAGTTAAAGTAAATATAGTCTTCAAAATATGTAAACTGTAGAAGATGTAAAATGTCAACTTTCCAGTGATTATCTGTTACGTCTATGTCACTATGAACATAACACTATGAACTGAAATATAAATTTTTTTAGTAAGTACAGTAAACACTCAGTGGAGTGATTATGTCTTTAGTTTAGAGGGAATTAATTTGTTAACGTGTATACAACACAAAAGGGTTAGTAATTAATTTGAATGAATCTAATTTTAATTGAATAGGTCTAACTCAAAAAATTTTGCAGCTTTATTTTAGATTTTTGCTAATATATGCGCATATTTAGATTTTTAGAGTTTTTTTTGGGGGTAGGGGGTGGGTAATTTCTCTTCATCTACACCATACTTTTCCATAAACTTACGTTTTATTTAATGTATTCTACAGTTAGTTTGTAACAAATATACAGTTTAAACCAATAATACCTGCATAATAGTTATTTACATCTCAAACTTTATTTACTTCAAAGGAAAATACATACTTTATAAATTTATGCAACATACAGTGTAAGAGTTTAAGGATATTGAAAGCAATTTTAAGTGGATTCCCCCAATAAATCAAATAAATATTCAGAAAAATGTCTTATATAACTGCAAGAGTTGGTAAGACAAGCCCCACAACAACTTTCGCAATTAACGTTTGTTATCAGTAATCCCAGAATACATTTTTAATGCTTCCTGTTTTATCTAACATCCTACATGTTTTATCTTACGTAATAAATTGAATTGTTACTGATACATAGCAAAATTTCAAAATAATCATCCTGTCAACTAAACAGTTTCCACAGTAACTTGGATTAACAAATATTAGTTGAAATCATTAATAAATATTTTAAAATACTTTACGTTCATTTAAGGGAAGTAATTACTTTAATGTAAGCTTAAAACTACTTAACAACTTTTAAAACGACTAAAATTATCTCTCTCCCATTAAATGAACTCGGCATATGTTAACCTCTCAAAAAGATTCAATAAAAGCGTCGTAAATGAATTAAGCCCTTTTTACTAAAAAAACAGGACAACTATATGTGCTTACTTATAATTCTAACATCCTATAATGTGTAGGGTAATACAACTCCTTAATATAGTCTTTTATTGTTTTATTCTTTATGTACGCCTGCAAAAGAATTTTATTTCCGGAATTATATTAGCCATAGCCAGTGTGATGTTTATTTATATATACCACTAATAATACATAATAAAAAATTATGGTCGCGTTAGAAATAGGGTATGAGATATGATATGGATTTGTCCAAATAAATTGACATGTTTACGTGGCAGTAACAAATAAATGGAACTGGTATTTCCCAGCCAGTTTGTCCATTTGTCAGGAATGCTAGATGGAGAGTCCGCCACAGAACACTCCGCACTCGCGTTCCACGATGAACCAACCGGTCGTGGCGCACTTTCCTCATCCGCCGCTCCGTGAAACGTGAGTCCCAGAGCTCCCATGTTAGTGTCTCAGTCGTGTCCGGTGTCCGGGCCGCAATGTGTACTCCTGTCTTTCTGTGTGCCGGCATCGCAGTGATGACGGCCGTTTCTCATTACAAGACAACGCGGTACTCCAGCAGTAACGGGTACTCTTACTCTTACTCCGGGAGTTGGTCTATTAGCTGGTAGCAGTCGCAACATACCTGTGCAGACAATATTTAGGCCTGCGCAAACTTTGCAATCATTTACTCTTGTGCTAACCTCTGAGGTTGTTGTGGTTCTAAGGACGATTGATGTAAATGAGGCCATGACTTACTTAGTCTGAGTGGTTTAAGAATATCTGGAGCAAGTAATTGCTGTTAATTTATAAAAAAGTAACTCAAGTTATATATTTCAATTAAACAATTCCAGTATCCAAAAAAGTTGATCAATTACCTGTATTTGACGTTTTACGTTATCTATTGCAGTTGCCAAGATTGAATGTTATTTTTTTTTAATTGTATGCTGTTGATAAGTAAAGCATTTTTTTCTTTAATATTTACCAAACTTTTAGATTTACCAATGGTATAAATGCTTAATATATGCACCATAGATGCTAAAAACGCCAATTTCCTATCTCACGTTAATTCATTTCATATATATTGATGTTATATAAGTAGTAATTTATTTAAATTATAATGACTTTAAATGTGTGATACGTAACTCATTATTCATATCGATAACTCTAAAAGGATGCATTCTACGGTATCATTGCAGTGTGCGTAATATCCATTTTAGCGTAGCAATGTGATTTGAAAATAATACGGGGGAGAACACATGAGAAACCTTCAATGTGTAATTAAAAATTTAATTTAATATATAAACGCTTTATATAGTACTTTCTTTTAGTTTCCCCTAATTTGTTAAGCTCTGAAAGTCTTGCGAAGTTTTTCTAAACAAATTTTATGAAGAAAATTCAATTTTACAAAGCGTTAGTAATATGAGAACAACGAAATTAAGCCGCGTTATATTTCCTCAAGGCTTCATACCAGCCGCTGTCCCTAATGGATATTTACAACTTGTTATTCTCCGTTTCTCTTGTTCCCTAATCGAATTATCGTATTCCTTTATGAAAATTCAGCAAAGTTTCTTAATACTTCTCTTAAAAGAGCAAACGCAATAAGGAAAATTTTAAGCCATTTATGAGCAAGGTAAGCTATATGTAATGCAATTCAGTTATATAATGTCGAGGTAAGGTTATTAAGAGTTATTGCAACATACGAATTGGTTATTGGTGCGTTGTAAGGAAATTATCTCTCACGGACTAGAAACACTGGTGTTTATTTATGCGCTTGTTTATCATATCTTCTCAAAGTAATGGTCAAATGGCTTAATATTGCTATAACCTCTACTTCTTTACTATTCCAATCTTTACGGAGGAATCAGCAAAATTGGTTTTTGAGACACCCACGGGGAAACATCATGGGACTAAATACATAATTCAAAACCAACAATTCAGTCGTATTAAAATTCTAATTTTTTATATACAGAACTAAACAGATATTAGAAAATATAAGTGCCCTATTACGTATTAAAGTGTAACTGTATCAAACACTAGCATTAAATTATATTAAATTAATAAATTATATACTCTTAAGAGACCCAAAAGTACCCGGCGACGCAGAAGCTCAAAGTATACGTTTTGCATATTTTCGACACCAGAGAGAGTTAGAGTGAAAATTAAAGTTTAATACAGATGAGGAGGTGTTCTTATAATCAAATTAGGTGGCACAACTGGATCGTCGACGTTATTTAGATCGCTGCAGACAGATGTCAACTCCAGATTAAGGAGACCTGAGACAGCATGAGACCTCAGACGGTGCACTGCGTGGAGGATGGAATGGAGCTGAACTCTCACCATTCAAATTGAATTAAACCATCCCACTGTAGTGATATAACACCAGTTAATAACATTTTCCAATTTTTTCAATAATTGTAAGCCAGAAAGAATTCTGAATCTTTCAATAACAACTCTAGTTAAGCCTGCTCGTCCAATCATCTATAAAAATAAATTGCAAAAATATATAATTTAAATGCTCTTAAAGTCTTACAGACATAGACATTAAATAAAAAGCATAGCCTATAGTGCAGTAGATACTTATCTAGACATGCCACACTTAGTAGACATTTAACTGAGAAATAAACATGCAACGTTAGACGAACTTGACAAAGAAAGAAATTCTTTGTAATAAAAAAGTAAAGAATATAACTTTATTAGTTTTGATTTCGCATCTTAATTATCACAAAAGAGCTTATTTAAAGACACCAGTCAGAAAGAAAAATAAGAATCTCGTTAGAGTTTGAAAAATATTCACGGGCGTCCAAGATTTTTACAAGGTAGGAGAACTTTACTCTACGTCTCACGTTAGAGGTCTCGTTGAGGTTACTTGAAAACTACTTTAGTCAATAGCTCAGTTTATTGGGATACAGGTGTTGTCATGTTACACGTAACATTTTATATGTTTATTCACAATTTCTTTACGAATATATTTAGTCTGTAACGTTCTTATTTCCTGTTACCTGTGGTAACCCATTAGAAAAATGTAAATATTTTCTCCAATTCTCAGCCAAATGCCTTGTGGACTATGTTTCCCAAAATGGAATTTCATCGAACCCCGATTTTACTAAAATAGAATTTAAGCATCATAAAAAATGTAAGTAAACAAATTATTCTGTTTTTGAGATGGACAGAAAGGCAGAACAGAAATTTTGCAGACCCTTAAAGGTGAAGCCTGTTAATAGTGAAGCTTTTCATTTAAATTAGCCTATTTTTTTAGAAACAAATGAGGAAACAGTAGTCAATGAGCGTGTTAGATAACACTGCTTAGGTTTATTTTTATTCAGGTAAGTATAATGGAGTGGTATGTAATACAAAACCTAGTAGACCGCCTCATTAAGAAGCAGTATATAAAAAATATTACACTTATTACTTAAATTTTCTGAGATTACTAAAACACAATTGCCATTTACGTACATCGTTTGAAACAAACCTACCAATATCAAGTCATCAAACATGTATAAGAGATATCCCAGAAACATTAAAACATGGTCAACAGATCCATTTGTTGTCTCACTAGTGAAGGGATGTTTTAATACATATAGTATATAAAACTTACGAGAAGACTAAGCTAAGAACGTAAAGTTCTAAGTTTATCCATACAGGCAAGCCCAGACACACTAAACCGTGACAACAGGTCCGGCTATAAAGCGAGCTCCATAAACATGTCGAGGGATGAGGCTGGACTATTTCCCTCAGGAAAAGTCCTATGTTCTTACATTAGACGATATTTGAGACACCAAGCACTCCATCTTACTGTATATGATAATAACATATTGTTTGATAATAATTATTATAAAACATATTATTTGATTAAATTCATCAGTTAGCTATAATAAGTTAATAGTTTAATCGGTTTTAGTGAAATCTATCCATCCCATATAGTTTAAGAAAATACCATTTATAAAATTTCATTCAAAACATAAACTACTGCATACGAAATAAATCTCCATATAACTCAATAGTTTGATAAGGCAGCCCGTCTGTATGGCTTTCAAAATTCATGATTGCTATTATATATAATTTTAAATATATATATATATATATATATAATATAATAAGTATATATATATATATATATATATATATATATATATATATATATATATATATACAGGTGATATTTTGGAGTTCATCCCCATGTGCTATTTGGTCACATATAATATAGTTGAGATATTTAGGTTAAATTTAAAATGTGTTTTATATAATAATTGAGTAAATTATATATTTAAACTAGTCAAATCTCAATCACTTTGGTAACAGCTTGAATTTCAATGTTTTAAAGTTATATCACGATCTGAATGACATGCACAGGTTTGTGAACATTCTACGCAGCCTTCCAGACAATTTTTCTAAAGGTAATTACAACTTAAAATTTGAAAAAATAATTATTTTTATTTATCATATCTTATGAATTTAAAAGTCAACTAAAACATGGTATTTAGTAATATTTTAAAATATATTTAATCCCAAAATTTACCTAACATCTAGAGGATTCCTTGTAGTCTACAATTAATTAATTTGTATTTTTTCTACACACTTAACGACGTTGCCTCAAACTTATGTAAATGAGTCATCTTACCTATGGCTAACCTTGCTCATAAATAACCTTATTGCGTATGGTTTTTAAGAGAACGTTTAAGAGACGCTTTGCAGATTCTCCTACAGGACTATTAAAATCCGATTAAAGAACAAGAGAAATGGAGAGTAACAAGAAGTAAATATCATTTTGAGACAGCGCCACTTATGAACCCGTTATGAAAAATATCACTTAATGTATTAGTTCCCATATTATTAACGCTTTTTAAATATGATTTGCTTTATAAAAGTAAGGAGAAGTAAACAATTCACTATTTTCATATAATATTTATATAACAAATCTGTATAAACACAGTGTACTTTACCTAGGGATTTAATCAAATTAATTTTCTATATAAAAATAAAACATTACAAAGAGAACATCAGGTGCTATCCTTTGAAACTTAGATATAATTTTATAAGTTTTACAAAACTAAATCGGTAAAAATATAAATAAATGGCTGCGTATATAACAAGAAAAAATTTGATAAATAGGGTTTAGTCAAACCTTTAAGTGGGTTAAGGGCGCTCGCTTATCAATTCCATAACAAATACAATAATTTCCCAAACAATTTAGTGGTTTTTACAATAACCACCCACATATTCCCAAACATGAGCAAAATCCAAAACTGAGAAATTGAAAAAATACATTTATACAGATTAATTGTAGCATTATTGTTTAACATGTAAAAAAAAGTTTTCATTTTTTTCAAATTAAAATTATTTACAGACATGTAAATTTCTGCACCACGAAATCGTTTCAATCTCTTGAGATTTCGAGAAATCGGGCGGAAAAAGTTTTAAGAATTATAAAAGAGTTTAGACAATAATTGTGATCATGGTAAATACCGCACTTATTTATTAAGACTAGATTCAGACTATCAAGATTGAAAGTAAACGTGGTTCTGAGACGGTAATTAATCATAGATTAGAAGGGTTTGTATTGTTTTATATTGTATAATAATTTTTTACATTGTGTTATTGATTACAAAAAGAGTATGTTAGTTGAAAAGGTGTTTCATAATGTATAAATTGATAATTTAAAATTATCATATGAAAATAATCAAACAGCCTATTTAAATTTCAACACAGCTTATTTTAATCTAACTTAAAAGGTCCGCTCTCCAAATGGTAATACGACTTAACCCATTGGTTATTTCTATTTGAGAACCAAACACCATCACAGTTTATAAGTTCAGAGTAACACGCTGTGTTAAAATTGTTGGATGTACGTTATAAAATGCGTTATTCAACACATGTGAATTAAAATGTACTTTTGAAACTGTGTCTTAATGGTTTAAATTTTCTAATATAAAAGATTTATGCACAATACAATAAAAATTATGCACAACTTTGCATAAGTCTTTGCTGTATCTCTCATGGTTTCCAAGAGAACTTAATTTGCATAAAACTTTGAACACTCTTGAATATTTTTTTGTAATTTTAAAATAGTACAAAACGTAAATATTTCTTTTTAATTATTAAATATTAAATGTTTCTATTAGCTTATAAAAGTCTCTCTTTTAGTTTATAAATAAGTATTCTCTAAATGTAAATCTTTGATGGCTCTGCTGTATGTAGCTAACGAAAAGGTAACGAAGCTAACGAAAAGTAAGTTTCGTGTTCATCATCCAATCATATATTTACAGCACACTTAGTTTGTTATTAATAAAGTATTTGGAAGTCAACATCATTTAACTGAATACTATATATGACTATTATTGCTTTCTAGATAATAGCATTTATTTTACTTCAAATATAATTGTACATCATCGGATCAAATCATAAATGTTTTCTCTTAAAAAAAGCTACGATTCCTCCATACCTATATTTTTCATAAATCCTTTAAAAATTAATTGAATAGTTTAAGATTTACAAAATGCTTATTAGTTTTTATTAATTTATAAATATATATATATATATATATATATATATATATATATATATATATATATATATATATATTTCTTGTGCGAACAATTTGTTTTTTAATTCCAGTTTATTACACCTTTAATAAAACCTCAGAAACGATGATATGGATTAATAAAACGTTTTTCATATACGGATTTTATTGGTAGAAATTTTTACTAATAGGTTCTGCTGCAAATTAAAATGACGACTAACCAAATTCACAAATAAAAACACCCAGTATAAATATTTTCATATCATGTTTGAAGAATTCCAATCAATATCACTGCAATCAACTTGGGTGTTCCGGATGAACGATGAATGGCATACTCATGAATAGCAATGACTACTAATATTGCAACCTGTCATTATCGAGCATTAGCTTTGATCCGCAGAGCTTTACAATGATTGTCGGGCGCTACAATGTCAATCATCTGTGCAGTCCAGGCATTGTCATGGATTATAGGCAATATGTGAACCATCAGAACTCTAATCCCAGCGTTGAAATTCTGGTGGTCGTTTCTAAATCGCCTGTCACATCTTTTAAAATCTTGGCACAAACACTATGAATCATATAATTATTATAACTGTTATTAAAGTATAAAAAACTAAATTTTTTATTTTAAAAGATTTGCGTTATCATATTTTAAAGTAGTAGTTTATGCGTATATACTCATAAATACACACAGGTATAAAGCCTATTGTCATTTTACTAAAATCGTTTACTATAAAATTACATACAAGCTATCTATTTTATTAACTTGAAACATATTTTATAAAACTTAAATTCACATTTTTTATAAAATAAAATAAAACTTTTTCAATCTATCAACTTTAATTAAAATATTTAATCACATTAAGAACCTTATCCAAGAGAAAAGTAGATTTTATGCAATGTTAATGCATTGATTCAAACTTAAATCATTGAAATACTATAAAATACATTTGTGAAAAAATTTCATTTAAGAAAATCAGAAGTAATGTCATGACCCTAGTCAGATAAGACCGAATTTACTTTCAAATTTTCTCTAAGTTTAAGGTCATCTTTAAGTATGCAGTACAATATAAAATTAATAGATATTTGTATACTTTCTATTTATTAAAACAATGATAGTAGGGTTTCATAGCACCATAAATAATAATTTATAGCTTGATAGGCATATATAATACAGCAATAACAAATACTACCATAGTTTTTTTATAATACCATAATATTTATTGGATTCGGTGCTATCCGTCTTGCCACTTATTACATTACACACTCACATGCATGTGTTTGATCATTTATTACTTGATTATAAATATATAAATGTTTCCTACTTTTATTTTTCTGTCCGATGGTCGAGCCGGTAGCCGTATCGAGTTTTCTTCCTATCCTGAGCTACTGCAGACCGTATCTTCTGCCGATTCTGTTTGCTAATTTCGTTTCTGGATGCTTCAATCTTCCTGAAGCGAGTCTGCCTCATATCTAACCGTGTTTTCAGTGTTGGGTCATTATTATCTTTCGCATTCTAGCTTTAACAAAATTATTTCAGCACTCGCTCATGTCTGTCTCATGAGTAAAGTTGATTGCTGATTAGAAAGGACAGCGTGATTTTAATCAAACCTGGCTGCCCCACAACTCAAAGTCCCGGAACGCTGTAGCGGTTTCAGGAACGTAACTTGTTTTCTTAGAGGTTCCACACACCTCCTTAATTAAAAATTTAGAGCCGAGTATCTTACTGTTTGAATGAAAAATCACAAATAACATATCAAACTGATTCTAATAAATGTGCCTCTTAAAACCCAGCAATTGTTGTTAGTAAAGATTAAACTAAGTTGGCCTCATATTTTAACAGGAAGAAAATTTTTAATTACAAATTCAAACCGTTCAATCAGAGTTAACTGTGGCTTCACAAAGTTCTAGAGACCAGTTATTGGATTACGTAATTTGCCAGCATGCTATGGATATTTGTAAAATAGAAAGTGTAATATGTATTTTATTAATTACACTATGAATTTATTTAATCCACAACAAGTAGCCAAATAATAAAATGTTAAACAGATATTATTTATAAAATCCGTCCAAAGACCTAATGACAACCACGTGTCAATAAATATTCAAAAGAGATAAATTTATTTTCATATATTTAATATATATATATTATATATATATATATATATACATTAAATTGTATAAATGGCAATAGCCTTATTTAATTTCAATAAATATTGAATCACAAAAATATGCTCTTGCCAGGAATGAATAAAACTTACAATATCTTATCATTGACTAAATCAACTGTTAATCAAAACCATTCAATAAGGACTTTTACAAACAAGAAGATGTGTTGACAATAGGATCTCCTCTTTCAGGCCTTTAGGTATGTATATTTATTTGACAGTTTTTAACATTCCTCAATTCTATTTCGCTAAAAATTAAGTTTCAAAAGAAATCCTAAAATTCAAAATTAACTTTCTTGATACAAGCATTTCTAATCATAATAGAAATCACTCATTTGAGATGTTTACAAAAACAGTCCAAACATATTTTAATACCATCATCCTCTACCCATCAATGGAAACACAAATTAGCGGAATTTCTCTCAATGATAAACAAAATGTTAAATATAACAATAGGTCATGAGAATAAAACTAAAGAATTGAAAATCATAAAATATCTAGCTGTAAAGAACGGATATCAACCCCATATTTTATACTAAATTATTAAGATTAAAACATGAAAAATCAATAAAACCAACCATAATATGACCTAATCCTTAACAAAAGTGTAATTTTGAAATATATATGTGTACCTTTTAATACTAAAATAAACAAAGCTGTTCGAAAAACCTTTCCAAATTCAAAATTTTCCATCAGTTACCAAACAATATGTAACACATTTAAACTTATTGAAAACAAATTAAACGAAAAATATGACAAATAAGAACTATACAAACAATCTGTAGTATACAAAATTAACTGTAGTGACTGTGAAAGCTATTATATTGGAGGAACTTCAATAAAAGGTGTAAGGAACGTATACAAGCTTTAAAAGCAAATAACATGTCAACAATAAAATCAAATTTTGCTGAACATTTAATAGAAACTTACTATAACTACACAAATATTGAAAAGAATTCCATTCATTATTCTAATATGAAAATAACACTGTAATGTGGAGTTAATAAAATTATATATTTATATATATATATATATAAATATATATATATATATGTATATATATATATATATATATATATATATATATATACATAAGTTGTATTGTATTTTCTAAAAATTTCCGACACCATACTTAAATTTACCTTGTTGCCGAGACCAATAAACATACATGTGTAAAACTGGAAGGCCTACTTTGGTCAAAGAAACAAGTAAGCTGGATTTCACGACAGCCTTTATATATGTTGTAATATTTAGACATATGCACTATACTAATCATTGAGTACAATATATTTACTAAAATGCACAGTTAAAAGCATATTTTTACTAAAACTTCCAGTTTTATTTTCTGAATAATAATTGTCTTAAGTTTAATCTGTAATTTAAAGACTAAAAAATTGTACAGATAAACATTTAGAAAGGTACCAAAAGTAATGAAAAAACCATGTCTTTTCGTACAATAATATTACTATCTACCTATTCAATCCATAAATATTACAAGTAATTGGGTTTAAAGGAATACTGAAGACGTTGTTCGGTAGGATGTTTTAAATAAGAATAGCCCTGTATGTTAAAAAGGGACACTAAGAATGAGTAGTTCTTATTTAATTAATTTGCGCAAAATTGTGAAGATTTACTATTAGATTTTATAGTATAGATTTAAAAATAACATAGATGCTGTCATAGAAATAGTTATAAAACGTTAAAAACATAGACCATACATACCTTAAATGACAATAATGGATTCAAAACAGAAATAAACGATTATATGTTTAAAAGTATGGAAACATTTAAAGTATAATTAATTCAAAGAATAACAACATTAACCATTATACTGTTCAGATTTTTTTATAACTGGATGGTGAAGTTTACAGATAAGAAGGATCGTTGTATTGAAGACCAAACTCCTTCACATGTTAGAGAGATCCTGTCACAACAATAACTGGCGATGTCTGTCACTTGTTACTTGTGTTGGCCGCTGTCACAAGAAAACAGCTATGAGCGAAGTTTCCTCTGTCAGGACATATCACCAACATATTTGCTTCCAAACTGGACGCGTTTTATATTTAAGTTTAAAGTAATCATCTTAATTGTTTGGCAACAAAAAACTGCAGTACTATTAAAATTGCACAATAATATATCCTAATAGATATTTCTTGAGAGACATAAACATATACTCACATAAATCACTAAACCGTCTTCTACCGAAATAATAGCTAATGGCTTCCAAGATTATTGGCTGAAAATTTAACGCAATTACTACACTCGGGAAACCAAGTTAAGAATGAGCCTAGGAAGTTCTAATAATGCCAAGCACAGTAATATACGCTAACAAAGGCAATCCTTGTTGATAAACCGGTTTGGACAGAATTCCATGTAAACAGCAGCAAGAAGTCATTATGGAGATATCTTGTAATTGACTTCTCCAACTTTTCAACTTCTTTCCAAATTTTGTAGAGGACACTTTAAGTTAGGAATCTTCCTCTATGCTTCTTAATTCAGTCTTCCGTCAGGCGTGCTAAGAGAGAAAAGGTTATAGATAGATAAATCTGCAGTGTACACAATCAATACTTGCGCATCTTTAAATTTTAAAGTTCCTTGCATTAAAGAGACCTAAATGTATACTGTAATAAAATGGAACAGCAAATATCATATTCTTTTAATTTAAAGCCATATTTCTGTAAGCATATCTCAGTAATAAAATATATCCTTGTAAATAATGTGTGCAAAACCACAAATTCTTTCTTACGGAAAAGAAATGTTAAACATGGGGGTTTTAGTGCAGGATCAGAATTATAAATCATTAAATTCACATTAAAAAATAATCAAATAACGTCACTTAAGGTCGCTTAAGGTCGCTTTGTATACACCAAAATATTAGTATGACCTAACAGGAGTACATATGTATTACACGAATATCTTTTAAGAATATAATTTTAGGTTTTAGAAAATCATTTGACCTAAATATTTTTTCTGGTGCTAAGGCAGCGCGTTATAGTGCCGCAGAGCTGAATGGTGTATGCCAATTACACGCAGAATCCATACTAATATCTATATTACAATTATAGCTGGTGTTGTACTAATGACTTAGTGTATTTTAGCAAAGATATGGGGGTTATGTTCTTATTAAAATGTCAAGTACATAGAAACTTGGATCGGTGAGGAGATTCAATTGCAGAAAAAAGACTTACACTGCCAAATTTATCAAAGTGGAAATAACGCAATTAATTGTCATTTGATGCCCTATTACTCTTAAAAGTTTACTACACGACCCTCAAAATACTATATGCATTTTCATATGCATTTTCATTTTTAAACTTTGGTTGCTTTAAGAGTATTCTAAAATAATAAATCATAGTATTTCTGATAATAAAAATCATAGTATTTCCTATACGATACATTAAAGATTTAAATAATTATAAGAATTAACACAAAACAAAAGCATTTCATTCGACCAAGCTAAAATTTTTAATTTTAATTTTTTTCAACTAAGCAGGTTTTCAAAAATAAAATAAACTGATAAGAAAGTTTCCTAAGGCTGGAAAAATAAAAAATATCTAAAATACACAAAATTTTCTGGGATCACTTAAGTGAAGGTTCAAAGAGTAAAATTTAAATCTCGTGTAAATGGGCTAACCCGTTTGTCCTGTAGGATGATCGAAAGGTCGATTTTGAACTTGTATACATAAGATATGTTATGTAATAGTACAACATTTTAATGAGACGCATTTTTTTAAACGCATATCATTCAATTTTGTAAACAATATATTTTCTATGATAATAAATCAACTTTGTATATGGAAATGGTGAACTTATTATTGAATCCATCCACATGATCGCCTGCGGCTGACACTGCGCTATTTACAATCTCAGAAGAAATATTACTTCTCAAATATTAATCTGAGAAATATAAGTCTCTCACATGGAAGTTGGTTATGATAGGATAAGTAATTTTACCACTAAGCGTTCCTATGTAACTTTTATTCGTTACAATATGCCATATAATAAATAATATAGTGTAATGAATGTATGAATATAACACATTACAACTATATGATATATTTTAACTATATTTTATATCTAAGTAGTTTGGTTAATTTAAATTGAAGTTGTTTATTATAATGAATTTACTCAAATATGGTGTGATAGTATTTTAAATTATTTGTATTACATAATATACTCTATTATAATTCGATGCATAAACGTAGGTGTAAAAGTTTCTAAAAAAAATAGTAATGAAAATTTGTTACAAAAGTTTGTAATTTTCATTTTTAGGTGCTACTAAATGCATGTAATATCATCTGCAAATTGTCCGTAAATCCCATTTTTTTTTAAATATTCCGAGTACGGTTAGTGGTTTTAAAACTATACACTTACATATTGAATATTATCTCCAGTATTACACATAAAAAAGTGTAATAATACATGTTTTACCTCATTAGCTTCATGAACGTGTCTAATTACTTTCAAAATAAGATTTTTGTTCATTTGCTGTGGTTATGGTCAATCAGAATAAATGATTAGAGCTAAATGATTGTCAGTCAAACAGTTTAAATTTCACACAGGATATAGTGGTATTTTAAATAGTCATAAAATAACGTTTTTGGTAACAGATAAATATCTGGTAGCAAACAGTTACTAATAACTGTTACTAGTTATGAATAAGAAAATCATATTGTAAAATATAAAATTCTTTATTCTTCTTAAAACGCATAAAATAATTTCTACATAAAAGTCTAAAATGAAAATATTTGTTGTGGATTTAAGAAAGACAAAGTATAAAATTGTTATTTTATCATTGCAATCGTGTATACTTAAAATAGGGATTTCTGAACTAAAATTATAGCTATTTATTCCTTTATGTTCAATTTATACGTATGAACTGCATCATTGATCTTCATGAAATATTTACATTGCCAGTTTTAGATGTTCAGCTAATACATACTACCATATGATATTATTTTTAAATAAATAAGCTAATAATTTTTCTGTTCTACTATTCTTTTATAGCCCTGTTTCGTTTATGGCTTGGAAATATGTTAAAAGCGAAACTCGCCACCTTTATACTTAAAATCTGTAATTCCTTAAATGAAATTCATATCTAAAAATGGTAGTAGTACGAGTGTTAGTTAATGAATTAAGATTAAATCTGATGTAAGTGTAATCGCCGCTGTAGTCATAAAACTGAACAATAGACGTATAAGTGTATTCAATTCAATTTTAATTTTAAATTATTATTTTATATTTATTTTTAAAACGACAGCAACATACTCATAAATACAAACTTTCATACGCGCAGTATTTTAGTGTACATTGTATTGTGTCTGAAGTAAAAATTTCAGTCTATCTCTTAATCTCAAACTATTAAATAGTATCTTAACTATGTTATAAGTTAATGTTATAAAAATAAATAGTAAATATTATCTACTTTTAGAATCTCTATGTAAATAACCCAATATTATGAAACGTGTTTGAACTTATTTAATTTTTAAAGTGAAGCTATATTGTAGTTAAAGCAATAAAATTATATAGCAGCCAGTTCATTCAGATATTCAAGATTTTATCTCTTTGGTTTCTATTGGCATGTAGTGTATGTCATTTTTTTTTAAATTTTCTATGTATATAATATTAAACTACCTTATTAACCAATTTATAACTGTTTCGTTATAAACAATACAACTAACTGTGTAACTGTGTTCTTTCTAGAGTAAGCTCAAAAGTATTATATCTGTAAAGGGAAAAAGAAATAAGACGTCAGTTATTCTACCTTCATTTCTGAATTCTGTATCAATACAATTAACAGAGAATTGATTTTTACTACTTACAACCGTTCGAAAATCTTTCTGAGTCTAACAGTCAACTTCTTATAATTTAAAATACATCGCATTTAATCTTGAACTTTTAGTATAACTAGAACAGGTTTATTGCCATTAACTTGATCTGTTAAGACCACTAGACAAGACATCAGTGTCTCATTACATTTGTACTGCCATCTCACAACACACTGAAAGTACAATTCACAGAATTTAAGCAATAACTAGAATCGCTCAAAGACAATAGTTGGAAACAGAGTTGCCAGCCTTACGTCCGTTAAAGTTAAGACGAATAGACGCTCCAGTGAAACCTATAATGATCTCAGTTTTGAACCTTGTTTGAGTTGTACTCTTGTGTGGAATCCCTACGTCATCATCTTTATAAAATAGAATTTTGAAACTTCTACTTGTACTGTTTTATGTACTGCCATAGACTTTGGTAATCCAAAAGTGTGACTCTCAATATCCGACCCAACTTTCTTTTTACACAATCAAAGATATGTTACTCAGTTTATATTTTTGTATGTTTGGGAAAGTGATGTACAAAATGTATACGCTATTTCTATTTTCCAGAATTCTATTTTGTGAGACTTCCCATGAAAAAGCTGTTATCAAATCCAATTTAAACAGTTTAATATGAATTCAAAACAGATACCTAAAGTTATTTTGAACTACACTTGTCGTGCGAGGGATTGCAATATAATTCAAAAACTTAGCGTCTGTCCCAGAGGACCAAACAATTTCATGTACAGAAGATAAATGAAACAAATAAATCAGTCATTTAAGAATTTTAAAACATTGAGAGAAACAATAGTGGTCTTAAGCATTTGAGGATAGGAAATGTAATGAAATATGCCAAAGACGTCACTCACCAAGGAACATTTTCTTTCCCGAGCACCACCATAAGAGGAGTTCCTGGACCAGGAGTGCACGATCAGAGGGAGACGAGATCAGAGAGAGTTCCCGGGGGATTCAGGGAGCCACATTGACAGATAGTACACGTTCGCGGGAAAACATATACTTTAGCAAAGCATAACGGGGACATAAAGGATAAACAGGAAGTAAGAAAATTAGTAAAATAATAAAAGAGAATGGTGGGCTTGAGAGGGTGAGATGGGATAATTAGCACACAAGAAGTGAATATAAGAAAAACACACATAGACACAGGAGCAAAGAAGAGAAAAGGTAGGTTGTGACAGCCACTATACCATTTCAAGAGATGCAGGTCCAATGGCAGCTGAGCGGTGCGACACAGTCGTTAGACGGAGATAAATTTTGAACTCGTATTTGAGAGAAAACGGCTGATCCTCTCTCGCTCCTTGATTAAAATGAATATGCTTCATTAAATAAAAAAATACTAAATGTTATTAAACTTAACCACACACACTTTTATTTATATATTCATACAAATTTGTATTCACATGTGAGCTTATAGAACAGTAATAACTACGAGTACTAGAGGTTGTAACTTATTTAAAACCAAATTGAAAAAGTGTTTTTGAAACCTTTGAATTTATACTAAATAACATTTTTCCCGTGTTCACTTCCCCTGATATTTATTATAGACTGTTTGAATTCATAAACCAACAAATTTATTTCAATGATGCTAAACAAATGGTAATCTGATTTAGTTAATTTGCACATGTATGTGCAAAATAGCAGTGTGCTAGTATATCTTTCATCAAATACTTGTACAGCAATTTCTTTGACCAAGGTTTAAAGTTGTATTAGAGTTTTATACTCCAATACTCAATATCCATTTCGTGGCCACTTAAGCGTCTTCTTAACTAGCTATTTTGGCTTTAGAGTATAAGCTGCATCAATAAACAATTTCCGTTATTTGATTACTAGTAAAACAAGTATTAGTAGTTTAATCATTTCAATCAACACCCATGAACTCTTAGATCAATTGACGCTTATCATTCTTTCGACGAACATCGCTGAGAGATCTTTCTGGGAAGGTAGTTCCGTCCAACGTCGTATACTATTGGCAAATAAGAACTTTTACAAAGTTTACACACAAAAATACGAAACAGTTTAACATAATTTTTCTGAATCGAATTTAGTCTATAAAAAATAAGTATCATGATTTTTTGGTTGTGTGCTCAACCGACTGACAGTTCAGGGTCGTGTTGTTCTAAACATTCTTAAAGTCACATTGATAAAAAATATTTTTTTTTATTTACCACCCAAAAACATAAGAAATATAAAAATTCAAATTTAGTTTAAAATATCAATGATTACTAAATCAATAGACAGTCAACGGAGTCTAGAAACCCCGGTACGAAATATTAAATACATACTATATATATAAATACTATATATATATATATATAATATATACATACAACGCAATACCTATTTAGGTAGCAGAGGCTATAATATATTGTCCCCTTAAACCTACTACTTTATTCAGATTGTACTATTATTTAATATTACGAAACTGGTAGCTTAATATGATTTATTACTTCTTTTAACATTCAACTTATAGTTTTGTTCCCCTATCTGTGCTATGCTTACTAGCATTACTATGCGTTAGGAAAGAATATCAAAGAAACTTCCTTAATAAATATTTCAAACTTACTGAGGTTATACTGACATGTTAAAACACGACTAAGTTAAAATTTCATTTTAGTCCACCTCTGTTTACGTTAGCAATAAAGTTAAAATTTTAATATCGCTTTTAAATTAAATGTCTTTAGACAGTCCCATTAAAGCCTCAAAATGTATTGGTCCCATAAACACGTAACCAATTATTTTCATTAGTTTAAAAATTATTACACTTTTACAATATATTTATCAAACCATAAATCCTTCCTATATAAGAGGGATTCTAGAAATAATTTATTTTATGCATTATAGCATATTCTTACAAATAATTTCTGCAATATTGTCTATCATTGTATTTTTAGACATTCACATGACATAGAGTATAATATTTGTGTAATGAAAACCATTTCAAAACCTAGCGTCAACTAAATCACAAGAGAATTTGGGATTGACCTTAGTATATAATTGATATACCAACATCAACAGACCTTATAAATATATCTTCCAACGTAAACTGAAGAAGCAGATATTATCGAATGAAGTTCCTCTATTCACTAACAATAGAGCGCATACACCAGCAATGCTCACTTTTTTCTTGTCTATACCTTCCAGTTGTATCTACATTGGGTACAGTAAAAACAGATGTGTCAGTTAAACCTGGGCTACCTAACAGATGTCCAGGAGCGGCACACCACAAACCCTAAATTTCGATATTCTGGGATGCAAGGGTAGATCTACTGCGGGAGATGACTATTAGATTCGGTGGTGTTCCCCGAGTGTTGTGGGGCTACTGCTTGTGTAGATACTCGTATAAGGGCACACAGGCATGCTGGCCCCTGCCTGCTTTGATTTGAGAGACTAGTTCAAAGGTGACTTTCCTTTCTTCCGAAGATACATGACTGAGATTAATGTTCTGAATAATATATAAGTGTAATAATTAATAAGTGAAGGTTCCAAAATTTTACAATTGTAAAAAATCACACAAAATAATAAATAATTTCAAATTTGAGCACAGAAAAATTTATATAAAGAGGGATTTTTATTATTATTACAAAGTTGAAATAATTAACTAGGCATTATCATGAATAATCTAAAAATATCATAAAAAACTCTCTTTGCATCTCTAAATATAAAACAAATTCAAATGACTCTAGAGACACTATAACAAGTGGAAATTAGATTATATATCAGTATTCCTTTCAATGTCTATTCGGAACATTAAGAGTTACAAAGTGTTCAGTTTTGCAATGGCCGAAAACATATAAATATACAAAAATTGTAGTGGAATTCTGTTATTTGAAAAATTTTCTGAACCTTATACACAACGCGTGGTTTTCCATAAAAACATATACATATAATGTACTAAAAGCACATTGGAACATTAGCCATAGATTCTGAATTAAACTTCACTTGCTATGATAGTTCTTCAACGCACCCTTATACTTGTACAATTCTAGCTTCATTCATTGATTGTAATTACAAACTAATTAAATAATATAATAATTTTAATAATAATATTTTTTAGAGTGGCTTACAGCATTGAAAATAATTTCATTAAGTAGGCAATTATACCATTTTGTTCGATACTAAAGTTTTTATTTTATTTTATTCTCGTGAGAGTAAAAATTTTTCTCAACTGAATATCTTTATAAAAGAGGTCCTATTTATTGATTGAATGAAAAAGTGTTCGGCGAATAAAGCCCGCTTAAATAATACATGTAACTAGTTTTTTTTTTAAACGACAGAGAAAAAAACGTTTTATTCTTTCTTTAAGGTACTATATTGTTATACTTTTTTGTATAAGACTAGGAGACAGTTTTGTTAGCTAACTTGTGTTTTGCTTTTCCATTTTGATTCTTTAAAAATATATATTTTATACTTTCTTCAATCTAAATAAATGCAATTCTTCCTTGTATCAAACTCTAGTAAAATTTTTATGTAATATTAGTAAATAAAAACAGTAAAATGAGTTGCGTTTTTATTCCTATTTTTTAATATAATGCACATGTTTGAAGTTTTCATATCTCTTGAGTCACCCACTATCCTACAAACATTAAATTAAAAGTAACACTCTCAGTAATGTTGGATAGGCTAGGATGAATTCATTATAGATAATTATCTTATAGGGAACTTAGTTTCTCTCCCAAGTTACAAGTTGGCCAACTCTAGTTATAGTCTATAGATACGGGCAATTTGGGCGGAGTTCTGTACAATGGTCTGAGTTGAGTAAAATGAAGTGGTCAGTCTTGTTCATTGATCTGTCGATTAGCAACAGTCTTAAAATATAGTTCGTTACAGATTTGCTTCTCCATATTTAGTTAAAATTGTATCTTGTTATGAAACGAAGTTGATTCATAGAAACTAAAAGTTAGTTATGACACTCTATTAGAATATTTTGGAATTAGTACCACTTTTAAAATATTAAAAAATTAAGGTTTGAACTTAAGTCTACAAGACTTCATTCATATATCTAATACCTTGTATCACAGATTTGATTATACTTATTTTGTATACATTTATTTACGGACGGATTATTTATAAACTGTATTGTTGCATAGAGGGCTTAATATCAATTGGTTTTAGATCAACAAATAGTAAGGTATTAAACTTATAGCGTACCTAACTAATATCACAAGCAGCAAGTGATGTAGTAAAAAATTATAGCCCCGTAGGGCCCCAGATTAGAATAGATCACAGTATCCCTGCTTGTCGTAAAAGGCGAATGAATAAATGGGCAGAGCGCACTTGTCTGTTTTACGCGTGTTCCTTCCATTTTTTTTGACTAATCTTAAGAGCCCGGCTTTCCACATCAAATCATTCCGGTAGATTGCGGGCGTACCTCTGTGTCATTCAGCCTCCGTGACGTTGGACGTCTGTGTTGGGCAGAGAATATAGTTTTAAAACCTGTGTTTTTTCGTTTTATATATGAATATACACAAATTAATATTTCTCTGTGAGTCATTTATAGACTCACAAACTATTTCACCGATCATTATGACAATGTGTATTTATATGTAACTCACCACTAAGCGCTGCAAAATATAAAAAACTATCTTAGCACCAGCACAATATAAACTGCAATTACGTGAGATTTCAGTACTCGAATAGCCAAGCACTACTTGAAGGTGCTAAGTTTTGGTATATATTTATCTTTAAAATAAGTAAAGTGTTAAACCACTTTATAATAAAGAAAATGTACGTGTACAATGGCTATAAAAATACACTTTTGACAGATTTTCTTGATCATGGCAACAATGTAAACTCTACACAGGCGTTGGAAATATAATTCACTAGAACCAGAAGTGCTCATACACGGACAAAGCTTACGAAAAGTTTGTGAAGCCCCTGATAACAGCTAGTAATTTATTAAAATTGTAGGTTAAGTTTTTATAATAAAATACATTTTTAGGCAAATAACCAGTAAGATTGGGTTTTCAAACATCAACTTACTGGTAGATTCGTAAACATTTGAAAGAAGCTTTTAAAGTAACCTCTAGTACCGGTTGCGGAAGTTCTCAACCCTCAACAGTTACCGGATATACCTCAATTTGTCTGCCCTAGATAACACTCTTATCCATCAAGGATATTGTTATTGTAGTTGGATATTGGTGTACAATAATTTATAAATACTATATATTTTTAAACTTTACTAAATAACAATATAAATGCATTCATTATTTTTCTTTATTTTAAAAGTATATAGATAGATTATTCAAAAGGATCACTTTCAGTACCATGAAGCCATTGTAAGCTTATTAATACATCCAACTGGAGTTACGCTTGATCATAATTTTAATAACATTTAGCCAATATAAGCAAGAATTAGGATGATATAGTGAACAAGGATTGGGGCGGAAGAGCATATACCGCATTGTATTTGGTTAACAGTTATTCATATTTTAGAACACCTATTACGGATGGTACAAACAATAACAGCTGGTTGGGTGGCCCTCTAAGTAGGCTCATATGTACTTTTAAAGAAATAAACTAATTATAGATACTTTTGCTAAATAGGAAAAATTCATGTATTTGTATGAAAACTGTGTATGCCCTCATCTCAAAATTCGTATTTACGTATATAGGAAAGCACCAATGTACTTATGTATATTATGCACAGGAAGAATTGAGTATGTTCTACTTATCCGAAGAAGGATACAAGAGCGGAAGAAGATGATTGTTTACTTTAATAGGCTTCTAAGTCAAAAATTTTTAATTTTCCAACGTAAGTTTTGCCCCAACATATTTTTAAAAAACAAACATGATTTTCAAAATTAACAACTAATTAATCGTACAATATCAGAACCAATATCATTTCTAAAATTGTTTCTATTAAAAGTGAATCATTTAGAACCGTATTTTGAAGTAATAGAAATTGAAGGACTGTTGAAACAGCCTATCGTTGGATTTTCTAATTAGAATTTTCCAAACTATCTAATTATTAGACCAATCTCTATTTCTGATTTTTATTATATATCTGAATCGATACTTTTAAAATATTTAACATAACAGCTGATGCATTTTTTTATAAAATAAAGGATATTTTACAGATTTTTTCTGGCGTACTGATTTTACATGCGTGTTGATTTTAACATTACTGCAAAATAGTACTAAATGTTATAAAACAATTCTTTTTCAAACGATTTATTTGTTTGAGAAGAGATTTTGAAATCAAAGCTTTCATCATCAGTATTGTTTTATTAACATTTAGTACTATATAAAATTTCAAATTGCTCCAAGAGTCTTCAATTACTGTAAAAGTTTACATAGGCATTTTATAAATTTTTATTGAGATAAAAAGCAATCTCTAATGTGTCGTCAGATCTATAATAAATTCAAAATATTAGTGCTGTTACGATTTCAAAATCTGGAATAAAAGCCACTTGGAGTTTAGCTTCACAATAACACTTGATAGTATATACTAGTAATATATATTAAACGCTCTTGTTCATTTTGCTACTTTATACTATTACAAGTTTGATCCAAATTTTAATTATATTAAAGGTAACTTGAGAACTATAAGATATACAGCAAAGATTCTACAATTGTAAGAATCAGCTGTTGATAAAACATAGTCAGACAAGGTCAGTTTATTAAAGACTTTATCTTACATTTTTGTAATTGATTACCAAAATAGCATGTTAGTTTAAAAGGTCTATCATAATGTATAATCTTTTACAAAGTATTATTATATAAAATAACTAAACAACCTAATTCAATTTCAACGCTGCTTATTTTTTTCTAACTAAAAAGGTTCGCTGGCTGCAGGTTAACAAGACTTAGCACCATTGTATACTTTTATTTTAGAATAAATCATCAACAAAGTTTAAACGTGCAGAGTGATATGCTGTGTTACAATTTAAAATTAGTATGATGTAAATGCGGTATTGAACATAATATTTACATAAAAAGCTATTTCAGAGACTGAGTACTTTTTAATTACTATTACATAGTTACGATACAATAAGTTGGGTCAAAATTTATTTGGTTTGATTCATTACGTTTTTATAGTAATATATAGTTGTAAAAACCTTATAAAATATGGTCTGATTTAAAAACTAATATGCTATTTTGGTAATAAATTACAAAATTGACAAGTGGTTATTTTTAGACTTCCGGTGTATGAGAATATTTATGTTATACTAAACAGCTAATTTCAACACAAAGTGCAGTGAAATATGTAAGGGTTACTAACTATTCGGTAGTAGAAAAAAGTTCCTTTTATCAACCATACAATAACGGCTTTCTATGAATTATTTGACGAAACCCACGAGAAAAGGAAAACGTATATGGTATTTTTTTAATCGGTATAAAATGTACTTCATTTTATTTTGCTATAAAGGAGTCTTTGTTCCACCATAATATTTTAAAACTAGAATACTGCAATATGTAATGCAGATTTCAAATAAAAAAACTGTTCAATATAAGTAATAACAGGAGGTCTGTCTGTGTTTTTAGCGCAGCGATGTGAACGACGCATCCATATAATGAACTAGGCTACATGCATGATTATCACGCAAAACTTTAATATTTACTGTATCTTATATACTTACCAAGATACTTTCAATGTGCATAACGTTTGGAATACAGTGTATATTTTGTTGTTATTTGGAATTAGTAGAAAACATATTTTTTATTATTGAATAGTATATTTTTTATAGTAGTAGTTTTATTTTAATAGTATATAATTTGTATTTATTCTATAAGCTTATATAGGTCTCTCTTTTAGTTTACAAATATGTATTTTCTGAATTTTCAGTGACTCTGCTATATATGACTAACAAAAAGGTTGTATGTTTTGTGTGTTTATCATCCAAGTATGCATTTTCATTAGGCTTAGTTCGTTATTAATATAGTATTTTTAACTAAACTAACTAAACTGAGAACTATATTCATTTACATATCATATTTTATATATATATATATATATACATTAAATTAGTATAAATGGCAATAGTATTATTTTAATTACAATAAACATGGAATCGCAAAAAAGTACTTGCTCCGTTGGGACTCGAACCCGGATCTCTCACTTGCCGGGTGAATGTGCTACCATTACACCACAGAGCTCTCACTTTTTACGATTAAATTATTTTAATTATTTTAAATTAATTATTTTTTATCTGTCACATATGCGTTTATTATATATATATATATATATATATATATATATATATATATATATATATATATATATATATATATAATAAGCCTACCTTCTTTTCATAAATCATAGCATTTATATTAATTTAAATGTCATAGTACTCCATCGCATAAAACCATTATTAGTGTTGTTCATAAAGTAATTGTATTAGTAGCAAGTTATAATTTGTAAAACTGCAAATTTACATTACAAGCACACAAATAAAAAACATTTGTATATATGCATTTTCACATCGAGCTTGAAGGGTTTCAATCAATATCCTTGCAATCAAGTTAGGTGTTTCGGAAGAACGACGATTGGCATGCCCATGAATAGCAATGACTACTAATATTTCAACGTGTCATTATCCAGCATTAGCTCTGATCCGCAAAACGTTATAATGGTTGTTGGGTGCTGCAATGTCAATCATCTGTGCAGTCCAAGCATTGTGGATTATAGGCAATATGTGAGCCATCACAGATATAATCCCAGCATTGAAATCCTGTAGGTCGTTTCTGAATCACCTCTTTATATCCTTTTAAATCTCATGAAAAAATACTAAAACGTGTAACTTTTATAACTATTACTAAAGTATAAAAAAACCTCTGTACTTGTTTTATTTTAGTGAAATTTGTCCGATATTTTAAAGTAAATACACTCAAAAATACATTACGTAACTCAAATTAAGAATAATCGTAACAAGGACAAACCGATATATACTGTACTAAAACCATGTATTTGCATTTTAAATCAAAGTGGAAAAACAATCGAGGTATTAAACTTGGAACAAATATTCTATTATTCAATCAAATGCGCATTTTTAATTATATAAATATTGCATTGACTCTCAATATTACAGTTACCTTAATAGTATAAAATGTTTTATCTAACTAAACATTATTAACTCAATATTCTATTCACTCTTGCATTCGCACAGTCACGATTCAAAGAGTATCAACCGTCACGATATACATCCCTACATTCAAGACCTTGTTGGAGATTTACGATGTTTTTGTGTACTCTAAGCCGGGAGCTAAGTTAAAGGAAATCATCTCTGAGGGTAAACCTTTTGTCAAAGACTTATGCAAAGATGGACTTTGTGATATTGTTAGCCGGCACAAACAACACTAGTGACTATGACCCTAGTCAGCTTTCAATCGTTCATGGACTTAAAGATCTGTTGACATTGCAAACAGATACGAATATAATAATTAACAGTGTTCCTTATCGTTATGATTTAAACCATCTTAACGATGCAATCTTCTATGCTAACCTGGCAATAGCAAGAGTCATCCGAGAATACAAGGGTAAACTCAGATTGACGTATGGCGAGTTGAACTGCATCCTCTACAGAAAACACTACACACGCCACGGACCTCATCTAAACAAGCATGGAAAGAAGGTTCTGAGCTGTGCGATTGCTAAAACTGTCCAGTCACGAGTCCAGCCCTCTGTGCACTCATCTTCAGGACTTTGTCCGGCCTTGCCTGCAGAGGCTTCAAAAGTCTACCAGCACGACCACCTGCCGCGGAGAGACTGTGGATCTCGACCGCATAGAGCCCTGCCCCGGCCCCGACCCAGAGGTGTGTCCACCTGTTCCCCGACATTAATATTTTTATGTTAAAGTTATATCATATTTTTGTACCATTTTTGTACCTTTTTGTAATACCAATAAATAATTTTGTACCACAATAGTTTATTAATAAAGTACTATGTATAAACCGGGGAACAGGTGGGACACTTGCACCCGACATTAATATTTTTATGTTAAAGTTATATCATATTTTTGTACCATTTTTGTACCTTTTTGTAATACCAATAAATAATTTTGTACCACAATAGTTTATTAATAAAGTACTATGTATAAACCGGGGAACAGGTAGGACACTTGCACCCGACATTAATATTTTTATTTTAAAGTTATATCATATTTTTGTACTATTTTTGTACCTTTTTGTAATACCAATAAATAATTTTGTACCTCAATAGTTTTTTAATAAAGTACTATGTATAAACCGGGGAACAGGTAGACACTTGCACCCGACATTAATATTTTTATTTTAAAGTTATATCATATTTTTGTACTATTTTTGTACCTTTTTGTAATACTAATAAATTATTTTGTACCTCAATAGTTTTTTAATAAAGTACTATGTATAAACCGGGTAACAGGTAGACACTTGCACCCGACATCAATGTTTTATGTCATGGAAAATCTACTTTCGTGTCTTATCGACCCTAGTAAAATATAATAAGTAACATAGAACTTGCTCTATACTCTTCCCAATAAGAAGGTATGTAATATATCGGTATCCACACAATTCAACACAACTGTGTGAATATTGCAAGGCCAAATCCAGCCAAGGTCCAAGACGGCCGAAGCGACGTGCCGCTGGACAACGGAAGGCCATCTGAAGGGTTTTATGGTCTTATTGTTGTCAACAGTAGAGATATCCTTCATAATTTATGAGGGTTGCAGGTGTTCGTCGGTTGCTCCCGATCTAGAAAGATTGGTCTTTCCATTCACTTCCAGAATTTTTAAAACGTTTCATTTATTAAAAATACAAGAACTCCTTACTGTCTCAATTACTAGGTTTTTCCTATCAAACCCATTCATAAGTTTAGACCTACACTGAAGTATTCATTCCAAATTTAGAGGAAAAGAAATTTGTTACACTTTTATTTATTTAGTATTAGCCATAATAAACAGTACTGAAACTGAATAAGCTGAAGTTGCCTTCTCGATCAGCTGATTCAATTGTCGATAGTTGCCACGGCTTCGTGTTCATTACTCCTTTCTTATTTGAGGTTTTTGCTAACATGGTGCTAACAACGGTAGAGAAAGTTTTTTATAGTAGAGATTATTTTCGCTCATACGGGAATTGGACGTGCGGGTGGGCCAAGCTTGTCACTGCATTACGTTTTTAGGAACATTTCCACAAAAACCCGCCTAGTCATACTGTGATTATTAGTGTTGTTGAAAAATGTCGAACAGGTAGTGTGTTGACACAGCGAAAGGGCTTTTCAGGTCGCCCAACTACTGTCTGTACAACTGAAAACCACGGAAGAGTGTTGCAACAACTGTTACAGTCACCGAAAAGAAGCCTAATGCGAGCATCTCTTAAACAGAATATTAGCAATACGTCAATGCGAAGAATGGTCAAAAACATTGGTGTTTTCCCCTACAGGATGCAAACTGGACAACCTTTGAACTATAGAAACAAACTAGCCAGAGTTCAGTACTGTGCTTCAATGTTAGTAATATGCTATGAAGAACCTGAGTTTCTGAGTGATGTATGGTTTACAGATAAATGTCATGTGCACCTAAATGGTTTTATAAACAAGTAGACAACACGTTTCCTTGGATTTGAATGTCCTGACATTGTTGTAGAGAAGCCACATCATTGTAAGCGTGTAACCATTTGGTGCGCTGTGTCTGGGAGCAGTGGCGTAGCGAAGTGGGGAGGTCAAGGGGGTCCGGACCCCCCAAAATTTTAAGACATATTAAAAAATAAAGCATGGAGCAGGAGAAAAAGGGAGAGTTATCATTACCCTTGTCTACAAACATTAAATTGATTGATGTATTTGATTAAAGTGACCGTTGTTAAACATATAATTGTCCTTTCGTTTAAATCAAAGTATCAAACGATACTTTTGGACTCGGCCTTTCGGATAGTGTATTTTAATCACGGTATTTCTACAGGGCGCGGTCACGTGACGTTCCAAAGTAACCTGAACCGTAACACGGCGAACAGTTTAAATTAGGGTTGTCGACCGTCAGTGTCCCAATGTCCCCGAAGGGGTATTTCATTTTCTTCACAGAATATAGTTGTACGCTTGATTGAAGCTCTGTTTTGTTCTTTTTCTTTCTTATCCAGTGAATCCAGCATCACTTTGGTGCCTTCTACTCGGCCAGAATCGAACTTCGTAAAGTTTCTGTAGCTATACAAGAAAATTTGTGGTACTAGAGTTGCTGTGAGAGTTGAATTTGCCTATTACATCTTTCCACTTTCTATAAGGCGTAGTTACTAAAGCTCCAGTATTTACCTTTTACCAGTAAACTCATTGGCAAATAACACACAAAACGTCCCCCGGATCCCCCGGTTTCGGACCCCCCCGAACGAAATTTCTGGCTACGCTACTGATCGTTGTTTCAAATAAACTGTTGCGATTTAGAACAACTAAGACTACAAATTATAAATCACCTTCTTCCATGTTTTAAATAAACTGTTGCGATTTAGAACAACTAAGACTACAAATTATAAATCACTTTCTTCCCTATTTCAAATAAACTGTTGCGATTTAGAACAACTAAGACTACAAATTATAAATCACCTTCCTCCATGTTTTAAATAAACTGTTGCGATTTAGAACAACTAAGACTACAAATTATAAATCACTTTCCTCCCTATTTCAAATAAACTGTTGCGATTTAGAACAACTAAGACTACAAATTATAAATCACCTTCCTTCATGTTTTAAATAAACTGTTGCGACTTAGAACAACTAAGACTACAAATTATAAATCAACTTCCTCCCTGTTTTAAATAAACTGTTGCGATTTAGAACAACTAAGACTACAAATTATAAATCACTTTCCTCCCTGTTTTAAATAAACTGATGCGATTTAGAACAACTAAGACTACAAATCATAAATCACTTTCCTCCCTGTTTCAAATAAACTGTTGCGATTTAGAACAACCAAGACTACAAATTATAAATCATTTTCCTCCCTGTTTCAAATAAACTGTTGCGATTTAGAACAACTAAGACTACAAATTATAAATCACTTTCCTCCCTGTTTTAAATAAACTGATGCGATTTAGAACAACTAAGACTACAAATCATAAATCACTTTCCTCCCTGTTTCAAATAAACTGTTGCGATTTAGAACAACCAAGACTACAAATTATAAATCATTTTCCTCCCTGTTTCAAATAAACTGTTGCGATTTAGAACAACTAAGACTACAAATTATAAATCACCTTCCTCCTTGTTTGAAATAAACTGTTGCAGTTTTATCGAGCCATCCCTAATATAAGAGTTGGGCTGGTCACCACAACTCTTCAGGGTTCTACCTGTAAACTAAATCAGTATAACAATCAGAGTTGGGTTTTTCACCACAACCTTTTGGGGCCTTTCCTAGAGTAAGATAATACAAAACAAAAATTATTTTGGAACCTTTCTCAAAATAAACTAAAATAAATACCACTGAGGCTTATGTTAAACGGGAGTGCACTGAGGGCCTTACAGACTAATACAGGACACACTACATCCCTCACTGAGCCGTTCTATAGTGGTCCCTACTGAAAATAAATAAAATTACAGACTTTCCGGAACTAAAATTAAAACAGTACCATTTATGTTGGCTATAAGCAAAAATAAATTTTACGCTATATACTTAAGAATAAATTAACTGTCCACTTACCGGTTAGACTGATGTGATGTGCTGACTAGCCGGACTGACCCATGCGACTGACTTGCGCGTACTTGCAGAGGGTGAACTAGACGGAGCGGCCGAAGACTAGCGACTGTCGGAGCGCTCTCAGTCCGAGCTACCTTTAAGGGTTGTTCCGATCAGTAGCGTAGCCAGAAATTTCGTTCGGGGGGGGGGTCCGAAACCGGGGGATCCGGGGGACGTTTTGTGTTATTTGCCAATGAGTTTACTGGTAAAAGGTAAATACTGGAGCTTTAGTAACTACGCCTTATAGAAAGTGGAAAGATGTAATAGGCAAATTCAACTCTCACAGCAACTCTAGTACCACAAATTTTCTTGTATAGCTACAGAAACTTTACGAAGTTCGATTCTGGCCGAGTAGAAGGCACCAAAGTGATGCTGGATTCACTGGATAAGAAAGAAAAAGAACAAAACAGAGCTTCAATCAAGCGTACAACTATATTCTGTGAAGAAAATGAAATACCCCTTCGGGGACATTGGGACACTGACGGTCGACAACCCTAATTTAAACTGTTCGCCGTGTTACGGTTCAGGTTACTTTGGAACGTCACGTGACCGCGCCCTGTAGAAATACCGTGATTAAAATACACTATCCGAAAGGCCGAGTCCAAAAGTATCGTTTGATACTTTGATTTTAAACGAAAGGACAATTATATGTTTAACAACGGTCACTTTAATCAAATACATCAATCAATTTAATGTTTGTAGACAAGGGTAATGATAACTCTCCCTTTTTCTCCTGCTCCATGCTTTATTTTTTAATATGTCTTAAAATTTTGGGGGGTCCGGACCCCCTTGACCTCCCCACTTCGCTACGCCACTGCTCCCAGACACAGCGCACCAAATGGTTACACGCTTACAATGATGTGGCTTCTCTACAACAATGTCAGGACATTCAAATCCAAGGAAACGTGTTGTCTACTTGTTTATAAAACCATTTAGGTGCACATGACATTTATCTGTAAACCATACATCACTCAGAAACTCAGGTTCTTCATAGCATATTACTAACATTGAAGCACAGTACTGAACTCTGGCTAGTTTGTTTCTATAGTTCAAAGGTTGTCCAGTTTGTATCCTGTAGGGGAAAACACCAATGTTTTTGACCATTCTTCGCATTGACGTATTGCTAATATTCTGTTTAAGAGATGCTCGCATTAGGCTTCTTTTCGGTGACTGTAACAGTTGTTGCAACACTCTTCCGTGGTTTTCAGTTGTACAGACAGTAGTTGGGCGACCTGAAAAGCCCTTTTCGCTGTGTCAACACACTACCTGTTCGACATTTTTCAACAACACTAATAATCACAGTATGACTAGGCGGGTTTTTGTGGAAATGTTCCTAAAAACGTAATGCAGTGACAAGCTTGGCCCACCCGCACGTCCAATTCCCGTATGAGCGAAAATAATCTCTACTATAAAAACTTTCTCTACCGTTGTTAGCACCATGTTAGCAAAAACCTCAAATAAGAAAGGAGTAATGAACACGAAGCCGTGGCAACTATCGACAATTGAATCAGCTGATCGAGAAGGCAACTTCAGCTTATTCAGTTTCAGTACTGTTTATTATGGCTAATACTAAATAAATAAAAGTGTAACAAATTTCTTTTCCTCTAAATTTGGAATGAATACTTCAGTGTAGGTCTAAACTTATGAATGGGTTTGATAGGAAAAACCTAGTAATTGAGACAGTAAGGAGTTCTTGTATTTTTAATAAATGAAACGTTTTAAAAATTCTGGAAGTGAATGGAAAGACCAATCTTTCTAGATCGGGAGCAACCGACGAACACCTGCAACCCTCATAAATTATGAAGGATATCTCTACTGTTGACAACAATAAGACCATAAAACCCTTCAGATGGCCTTCCGTTGTCCAGCGGCACGTCGCTTCGGCCGTCTTGGACCTTGGCTGGATTTGGCCTTGCAATATTCACACAGTTGTGTTGAATTGTGTGGATACCGATATATTACATACCTTCTTATTGGGAAGAGTATAGAGCAAGTTCTATGTTACTTATTATATTTTACTAGGGTCGATAAGACACGAAAGTAGATTTTCCATGACATAAAACATTGATGTCGGGTGCAAGTGTCTACCTGTTACCCGGTTTATACATAGTACTTTATTAAAAAACTATTGAGGTACAAAATAATTTATTAGTATTACAAAAAGGTACAAAAATAGTACAAAAATATGATATAACTTTAAAATAAAAATATTAATGTCGGGTGCAAGTGTCTACCTGTTCCCCGGTTTATACATAGTACTTTATTAAAAAACTATTGAGGTACAAAATTATTTATTGGTATTAAAAAAAGGTACAAAAATAGTACAAAAATATGATATAACTTTAAAATAAAAATATTAATGTCGGGTGCAAGTGTCTACCTGTTCCCCGGTTTATACATAGTACTTTATTAATAAACTATTGTGGTACAAAATTATTTATTGGTATTACAAAAAGGTACAAAAATGGTACAAAAATATGATATAACTTTAACATAAAAATATTAATGTCGGGGAACAGGGGGACACACGTCCGACCCAGTGGGACCGCCCCCTACCACCCTGCCGCTGCCGATGGTCTCCGACTCTTCTGCTACGGTGTCAATAGATTCGCTTGTGGACTTTCCTCCTCTTGGGCTAAGCCCTGTACATGTGAATAGCTCTCTTACTCTAACAAAAAAAAATACTCATCGTGTAACCAGCTTAATATTGAAAAAAACTTTTCTTTTTTAGACAATCTGTACCTAACAATCTAAACTTGACTTCATCTTCACACAAAAAATGCGTTTCCTATAAAAAGCAGAATGAAAATTTTAGCTTAATCCATTTCAATGCTCGGAGTATTTGTAATAAAATTGATCAAATAAATGTTTTTTTGGACGACACGAATCCCGATATAGTTTGCATCTCTGAAACATGGTTACATGATGATAACTTAAATAATGCTTTTTTTCATAGTTATAAATTAGTTTCTTTTGAAAATAGAAGGAACCATGTAGGTGGAGGCGTTGCAATTTTTTCAAAAAATTTTCTGTGCACAGAAATCATGGAAAAATGTAAAAAGCTTGAGTGTGGAATCACATATAGAGGTGACAGGTGTATCAATCTCTTTTCTTAGAATTAATGTAGTTGTTATCTACAGACCTCCAACTGGTAATTTTTCAATTTTTATAAATAGACTAAATGAATTATTTCTTTATCTTGAGTCTTCTAGTTATAGCACAATTTTATGTGGAGATTTTAATATACCCTTTCACAATCTGACTAATCAAGAGTGTGTAACTGTTAATGACCTGTTTCATTTATATAGATTTGTAGCTCTTATAAAAGATTTCACAAGAATAACATCCACTGGTAGCAGTATTATTGACAATATTGTGACTAATATGGACTCTAATCAAATCTTGCTGATAAAAAATCTTGACATATCTTTTTCAGACCATAGAGCTCAAGTAGTATATTTTAATATTTCACCAGGTGTGCCATTTAAAAAACACATTCAAATAAAAAAACGTTATTTTACAGACAATGCTTTTGCTACATTTACTAATTTAATGCAGGCGGAGAGATGGGACCAAGTTTATAATGCTACTGACATAAATGAAAAATTTGCTACATTCTCAAGAATTTTTAAGTATTATTTTGATATAGCTTTCCCGCTTAAAACAAAAAAAATCAATGTTAGAAAGAAACAGCCACAGAGATGGATAACTCCGGATTTAAAACGTGACCATGAGAACATTCGTTTTTTACTCTCCTTATCACGGACACCTGAAATCGAACAAACAATTAATGAGAGGAAACGTGAGTACAAAATTGAGGTTGACAAAGCAAAGCGATCTTTTCATGATAATCGAATCATAGATTCAAAAATCGTTCAAAATCAATTTGGAAAACAGTCAATGATACCTTGAAATTGAGGCCACAAAAAGATAAGAAAAATATTGAACTAAGTGTCAATGACAAACGAATAAGGAATTGCAATGATGTTGCAGAGTATTTTAACAGTTTTCTTTCAGGACTGGGGCGGCAATCCCTATCACAGCCTAGTAGGGCTTACAACCCTATGGATGGTATCACCGCACGCTTGAATAGTATGTATCTTTCTGAGGTGTCAGTTTCAGAGGTTGAGACGGCGGTGAGACGGCTGAGGAGTACAAATGCCGCTGGAATGGATGAGATTCCTTGCACAGTGTTAAAGAAAATTGTTCCTTCTATAAGTGTTGTATTCCCTCACATTTGTAATTCCAGTTTATCTTCAGGTATATTTCCAAACCTCTTAAAAATCAGTAAAATCATTCCAGTCTACAAATCTCACACTAAACAACTACCAGAAAACTATAGACCGATTTCAATTCTATCGTCCTTCTCAAAAATTCTTGAATCAATAGTCTGTCAAAAACTTGTGGCTTTCCTAGAAATCAACAACATTCTCTCTACTCAGCAGCATGGCTTCCGCCAAGGGAAATCCACTACATCAGCCATCTTCAATTTTATAAACGAACTATCGCTTTCTTTGGACAATAGACTTCATTCCCTTGGTGTTTTCTGTGATTTAAGCAAAGCGTTTGATTCCGTTGATCATAATATTCTCCTTGGAAAACTAGAAAAATATGGAGTTAGAGGTTACTCTTTTCAATTCATGAAGTCGTATTTGTCTGATAGGAATCAAACCGTCCAAATCCATGATGGCCAAAATAAAGTTTTCTCATCATATAGAGCTGTTACTTGTGGTGTTCCGCAAGGCTCTATTCTTGGTCCTGTATTATTTCTCATTTATGTAAACGATCTTCCAAAAATTTCAACAGACCTCAAAGTTACGATGTTTGCTGATGATTGTTCTTTTCTTGTTTCCAATAAATCCCCACATTTGGCTATATCGAATTCAAACATCCAGTTGCAAAGTTTAAATCAGTGGTTCAATTTAAATAAACTTAAATTAAACATCAGCAAAACTAATATCATCCAGTTTCATCTAGGGAACACAAACCAGTTTAATATCCAGGGTCTTATCAAACTAGGAAGCGAGGAAGCCAAGCAAGAAATCTCAGTTAAATTTCTGGGTTTATATATCGATAATAGGCTCACATGGGGCGGCCACGTGGAACATGTCTGCAAAAGGCTTCGAACCATGGGATTTGCTCTCAGCCGTCTCGCCAAGGTCTGTAGCCAAGAGGTTCTACGAACAGTATATTTTTCTCACGTTCAATCGATTTTGAGGTACGGGTTAATGTTCTGGGGTCCATCCAGTGTAGTAAATTTTAATAGAGTATTTGTCCTCCAGAAATGGTGTTTGCGAATCATCTCAGGACGTAGGAGATTCGAAACTTGTAAACCTCTTTTCGGTGAATTAAAAATACTTACTCTGGCGGGTCTGGTGGGGTACGAGCTATGCTCTTTTGTTAAGGGCAATCCAAAGCTTTTTGTAAGCAATGGACACTACCATCAGTATCCGACCAGATCAAGAGGGCTGATATCTGTGGCTGCACATAGTACTAGCGCATTTGAGAGGGGTCCATACCACTTGGGTGCAAAAGCTTTCAATGCATTGCCATTGAATATTAAAAATGAGCAAAATCTACGTTTATTTAAAAAAAAAAATAAAGACACACTTTCTTGATAAATGTTTTTACTGTGTAAGAGATTTGTTAAGTTAGATATAGTTTTAGTATTTTGACGTGTAATGTAAAAATGTATTTTGCATTTACGAATAAAGATCTTGAATCTTGAATCATCCGGTATAGCTATCTGTCTTAGCTCCGCTACAAACCGTACCTGGCTCTTAATTTCTTAAACAGAATGTAGCAAAGAATACTATAATCTGTAGGCAGTGAAGGTGAAGGGATGGTTATAGATTATAGTTATGTGTATTTGAATGCTTCACATAGCGTACCAGACGGAGTTTTCTTGCGCCATTCCCCGCCAAAAACCGAAATTTGTCAGATAAATATATTGGTAAATCCTTATAATTAATAGAGTTCACCAATGGGAAAATAAGAATCGGCTAATTTTTTAATTGATGACTGAATAAAATATGACGTTTCACGATCCCTTCGATATAGATCAAAAAAAGAAAATGCAATAATTTTGTGTTCTTTACAAGGCGTATACGTATAATAAAACAATAACCAATACGACACAGGGTTTTCTTTAATAAGTCGTATAATTTGTTAGATTCTCGTGTTATTTGCCTTTCCCCTTATTTCTGTACACACTCACGCGCATGTATTCGTTAAGTTATTACTGAAATATAAATATATCGCCGTTTGCCACTTTTATTTTGGTGGCTGATAGTAGAGCCGATAGCTGTGTCGAATACTCTTACTAACCAGAGTTACGTCTGGTCCCATGCCGTATACCGATTCTGGTTGCTAATTTTGTTTTGGGATGTTTCAATTACTTCTTCCTGTTATATTAGTGTCTAGTCAGTGTTGTGGTCATTAGGGTCTTCCTATTCCAGTTTTAAGTGGATTATTTCAGCTCCCACTCCCTTTCGGAAACATAACTTACTGTTTTGAAGGGTCCACGCACCTATGAGTAATTATGGACCAGTATTTTCCTAATTCAGTGAAACATGGCAATTTATTAACATGTCAAACTTTTTTAATGATTGTGCTTCTTAATATCCAGCATTCGTTAACAAAGTCTCAACCAAGTTGGCTTCATATTTCAACCTGAAGAAAGTTTTACTTAGAAATTAAAACTGTTCAGTCAGAGTTAACTGTAGATTTTCAAGTTCTGGAGGCCAGTTATTGGGTTATGTAATTGACCAGCAGGATTATTTATATTGTAAACCTAATGAACGCGTTACATATTTCACTAATTACACTACAAAATATTTTGTATATAAAATGTCGCCACATAAAAATATTCTGAAATATATATTAATCATAACATCATTCGCAAATCTGATGACAATTAATTGCCAATTAATGATTAAAAAAGGGATATAAATTTCGAATTTTTTGAAGAAATATATTGAGGTGTCACTATGATAATAAGTAATTTGTGGAATTTTAGTGTATTTTCAAAAAATTATATTTTATTTTGAAAATCAAAACTTATCCATGAAACTTTGCTTAGTTATGAAATAGAAATACAAAATTTTATTGTTCTTAGTCGGATATTTACAAAATATTTGTTATAGTTTGGTGTTTTTAAATTATGAAAAATGTAAAGACCCAACTAAATACATACATTATAAATAGTTTGAGAAAAACAAGCGATGCACAAGATTAACAAGAGTTGTGTCGTTATTTATCTAGTATTCGTTATCTAATATGAATATAATGAAAATAGTACTCTAATAAATTGTATTAATTTGATTAGACTAAAACCTCCTCTTGACATATTCATTACACAAAGTGCTTGGATTCACGTATAATGTGTACGACTTTAATAAGTATTAATATATTTCTCTTCACGTTCACGTTGAGTTACGTGTAAATGTTAATATTGGGTGTTTAATGCGTATTCAGGGTAAATGCGTATTAAATTTCTAATTATTAGATGCATTAGTACCGGTTCCTTGATTAATATGACTGCACTAATCCCTACTAAAAGGTTATTTAATGGCGTATTAAGCTAAAAGGATATTTATTTCAATATTACATTTAGAAATTATAAATTATTTCTATTATTTATAAAGGTACTCCATGAAACAACAGGCTTTGCTAAGATATGGGCAAAATTCCAAATATATATTTGACATTTCATTCACGAGGTTGTCCTGTGGATAGATAAACTGATAGGCAATGAAAAGGCAATGTCACGTCTCACCGGCAAACAAAATAGAAATCATGTTAGCCTAGGTGTGATAAAATTCATTAACAAATTCCAATTCTTGCACATGCACCTTAATACTCCTAATAACTCTTAATAAGAAATTTGTTTTTATAGTTTATTTTAAAAGTAGTGTATTGTAAATCTCTCCTCACCGATTGAAATATAATTAACATATTATATTCTATTTGTTACGGTAGTTAATCTTCATGTTGTATTATATCATTTATTAAATTCTTATACACATGTACTCATTTTATTATCTAAGGTACTTATCGTGTGATTTTCTCCTTTTCTACATAATTTCTCATATATTCAATGAAAGGTCACTAACGCTCTTTCACTAAAACTCAGCCGAATCCCAGTAAGTGACATTCACCAGTATTGAACTCACTTGTATATAGTATATTATTCAGTTTGTTTTCGATATATCGTGCGGACAGACAAAGATAAATGAAAGTTTTTGGAGCCTCTCGAGTAATAGAATTTCCTACCCTTTGGCCAATTATATTCTAAACGTTATTTATTGCACAATATCAGCCACACAGTTTTTACAACACAACTCGTATCTATGACCTATCTTTTTACAAAAGACATGTTATACAACAATTTTCAAACTTGCAGTTCCCTAACTTTGTATTAAATCGTTATTTTTTTTATCTTACATAACTTTCACGTGACGTCATTGGTGGATTTTGCTTTAACCATAAGCTACATTACCGATCTGCCTACATTGTTCTGTGTTTATGCAACATTCCAGCTTACCGAAATCACCTTTGATATAATAATCCTAACAATATGTACAGTATAATTCTTCTACAATCACGTTTATCCATCTTATTTTATTTAGCCAGGTGCATATGGCACAATTCCAGATATACAATTTGTAAATAGAATAACATTTTGTGCTGACTAACTTTGAGATTATAAGTTAAAATTAAGGATTTTTTAAGCCTTTTGATTTGTTACACATTTAGTATACATGACCATGTCAGAAGATATTCTGTAAAAAAATATTTTTAAATGAGTTTAATATTTTTATAATGGTATGCATTTGATTACTGCTTTATGATATATCTAATAAACCATTTTTTAAAGATCTATGACACACAGACAATTTTTTAAATAACGATTTCTTTGCAGTGGAAAAAACTCTTGTACAATCTGTTTACAGAAGGTTTTTCTATTACGCATGCCAACTAAATGAACTATAGTTAGACAGTACAAGAACATCTTTTATTTAAATCAGCCCTTAATGCTATTAAATTGCAACCCTGAACTCGACACTAGGGAAAGAATATAATGTCCTATGTTTTATAAATTTGGCTGCTATTTTTAAATGAATAAAGATATGTACGTAAACGTAACATTGAAGTATTTGGGTTAAAGTAACCTATAAAATCATATATAACTTTACCTATGTTCACTTTTTAAAACTGTGCTAGATTCGAGCCATTTTCTTGTTACCATTTAATGACCTGTATATTGACACATTCATCAACAATTATTTCATAGCAGATACCTTATTTAGTGGGTTTTCAATCTATTTCTCGTTTAGTATGCTATGCTAGTATAAATAATAGACGTGTTGTTTTGGACATCCTTTATAATGATTTTTATTAGTGTAAAATTATTCTATTTCAGAATCTAATATAATCATTACAAAAGTTATTTACTTTAAAGTTTAAACTATCTGCTTTATGTTATTTAATCTGCAACCTAAAAAAATCTTGGGCGCATACATACAATCCTTATTATAGAGGATGTGGATAAGTTATATAATTTTATTCATTAGAACACTGCCACATTAGAATTACAGTATAAGTCCCTAAACAAAGTTTAAAACGTGTAAAGTTAGTTTTAAAAATACTAATTGGCTTCAAATGAATTGATATACCTCTCATTAAATTTACAGACCCATTCGTTATATTAAAATCGCACAGCTAAAATCAATGGGGTTGAATGTGCGTCCTTAAATTATGAAAGACATCAAAGCGATAGTACTAGTCGTTGGTTGAAGTTGTTAAGGAACTTTACAAGTGGGTCGCATACCGGATATGGAGAACACAAGGATTGTGGAAGGGTCTTGATTGGGTAGACTTGGTGACTGAAGGTGAGACTTCAAGCACCTCATTAGAGAAATATATATCTATCCTTCGATCATTCGCTTTTCTAGCGAAACGAGTTCTATAGCTTATACTTGTGTTTCCTAATCAACATGTAATTTTAGTATCATATCACTTATAGTTCCTAATCAAACAACTGATATGGTAACTAATGTATTATAAAATTTTACTACCAGATATCCTAAGCTTTGCACGCAATTTCCTGTTAAATAAAAGGTAAGATATCCTATGTAAATAGCATACTTACAATTACTAAAAATAAAAATAACTGGAATTTATATAAAAAGATAAACTTTTTGGAGCCTTGAATACAGAGAGTGACACAGTTTTAATAAGTCCTAATAAAATAAGTTTATATTTCAGATCAACGCTCCATAAAATAAAACAATTTACAGCTCTAAAACTTCAATTAAACAAACCATTTTTATGCAAGTGTAGGCAAAACAAAGTATGTAATACTATTAGTAAAAGCACTAGTGAGAGAGTGAGAGAGGTCTTTGCCTTTTAGAGATAATAGTACTTGGAAACCACAGTTGCTTTATTCTATGAGTCATGAAACCAAGATTGGTACAAAAATTAATTTCAAATGGTTTCAGATTATTACTATCGCATCCTGAAAAATTTATGCTAAGAGGTAATTTTCTGTTAATAAATAACTTGTTAACTATTAAGGCTTTTAAATACACAGCTAGGATTTATTGTAAAAAATACGCATTTTGAGGAAAATAGAATTTGTTTCTGGTTCTGTTCAATTTTTTCTTATTTATATAGGTGCCTAAATACGTGATAATATGTCATAGATTATTATCTCAATAGAATGTATTATTGACCAACTCGTAAAAACATGTTTTAAGAGTGTTAAACTTTTGTTTTCATGGAATTTTGTAACACAATGTTTTTCCAAAATGGTTCATTAGGAAGACTAAAATATAAGTGTTACAGGATGATATCTATTACGTAACAGACTTCACTAAATTAATGTAAAAAGATTCTAAATCTACATTGCATTTCTTTCTCCCAAGGTACGCCGTACCATGTATTACGTAAGAGGCTTTGATAAGATGGCATGTGAAATTCCAAATCTATATGTTATTTCATTCTCGAGATGTCCCACAGATAGGTAGTCAGATAGGCAATCAGTCATAAAAGACATGTCTGTGACCGACCGGCATACACAAGAGACATAATGTAAGCCTAAGAGTCTGGAATTCATTAACACTCAGACAAATTGCATTTCTTGTACATGTGCCATCATATATGTCATTATTGTCCATACAGAAATGTACCTTATGCCAAATTTAAATACTCCCAATAAATTCATTCTCTACGTATCCTAAAAAATTCTTTTTTATGTTTAGTTTCATATTAGTATTATAAATATTTACTCAGCAATTTAAATACAAGTAAAATTTGATAGTGTATTTGTTAGGATATTTCATCTTCGTGTGTTATTATGGCATTTATGAAAATCTCACACGCTTGTACTCAATTTTGTATCAATGATATTTCTTCTGCTATTTTCGCGTTACCTGCATAATTACCCATAACATCAATGAAAGGTGTTTGCTAATGCGCAGCTAAGTCTCATAAATGACATTCAGACATTTATATTACGTCATTAGGTATACTTAAAAAGTAGGTTACTGACAATTTTGAATATCTAGGTTGTATAAAACTATCATCATATTAACTACTTTGATACGTTTTAATGATAAATGGTTTAAAAAATAAATAAGAGTAGCTTATGTTTTCAATGTTACATATTTTTAAATAATGTTCGAGAGAGATAAGAAAATGCCAAAAGTTATAGTAAAATATTTATCGAGTGCTAATACTATTTTCTTAACAGTCAATAAAAATCAGAATCCATCCATGCTTTCAACTTAATTCATTTCAATCAGCTACCATTTTGTACTGGGTTAATAAAAAAGCTCTACTTTTCATTGTTCTTCTCGTTTTAGCGCGACTTTCGAAATGAGTTGTCATTTAATGGTTCTTTACATTTAACAACTCTGAGCATCCCCCACCCTAATCCATTTTTTGGGAAATGGGGTAAGTTGTAGCAATGACAAAAAGTTCGTCTCTATTTCCTAGAAAGGTATCCCAAGTTGTATCCCTCAATCTTTGTTTGTACGTCAAAAACTAAACATAGTGTGCCAAACTTTTAACTCACACGGTATAGACATATAGAGTGACAGACAGACAGAGTGAACCTACATTTTTCCAAACTTAAACGTAACAGGCTTCGTTAAAGCTCAGTGAACATCTAAAAAAACCTTTTTATGAACAACGGTGGTCCCCTTAGTATGAATTTGAACCTAATATGTAATAAAAGGATACGAAATACACTGTGGTTAAAACATAGTGACAACCACTCAACAACTGCTGTGCATAGACGATTACCTTCGATATATTCATCATATTTAACCAATACACTTCGATATTATTGATTATTTTATGAATAACTATGAAAATTAAACTAAAGATTCAATAAATATGTTTGATTTGAGACCATTATAAAACAATATTTAAGTCTATTAATAGAATTTAATGTTTTACTAACCCAACGTTCGTAATAGCGTGTAGATAATATCAGCATACAGTTGGAAATTATACTTTATGATATCTAATCTACCACTGACACACAACAGTAAAAAAAAAACAGCGCCCTGGAGTTGTCATAAAATCAACATCAAATATTAGAAACTTTCCACAAACCATACCATCAACGTTCTCTTAAAAGAAAAAACAAGATATAAACCAGTGAGTAATGTCTAGAAAAATCTATCATCTTAGAAGCATATGTAGGCTTTTGCAGGTAACCTTCGAAAGTCAATATGGAATATCATCTATGAATCGACAAATAATAGTAACCCCAGTGCCTACTGGTTTGTTTAGGTAAAATTTCAAACAATTTTATCGGCAAAAGAACACAAAACCTTATTAAAAGGATTATTACTACACTTATCAGAATCTGGGGGAAATTGAAATATATCAAGGAGATCATTTTAATACTCAAGGCACTTTCTAGGAAAGTGGTAAACTGGAAAAATTTTCGGGATTGTTATTGAAGTTCACCAGAAATACGCACAACATCAAACGAAGTCTGTACATACATTTTTAATCTCAAACGTTGTTCTCAAAGTCGTGAGTACCAATAATATGAAAACCAAGCGAGTACTCCAAATATTAACTTGACTAATAAGCATGTTCCGATTTGAGTGGAATATTAACAGCAAAATTCTTACACAGCAGAGTGAATAATTAGTGAATAAACCTAAACAATAATTAAAGCAAAAGATTAGTTTACGATGAATTTGATTTGTTTTTGAAAGTTATAATAACGGTTCTAAGTTTTAAAAGAAATTACGAATAGTAAATTGGTTATTAATACTATTCTAGGGATTATAGAATTCAGATTTTACGGATACAATTTCCCACTCCAATTTTTAGCGATGGTGGGCTTAAAACCGTAATCTACTGCTTAGAGTAAAAGGTTATTCTGACACAACCCTGTTCCACAACATAAACCATTCGCTTATTAACTAACCATAGTTGATTTATAACAGTAACAAGCGATAGTTATATCTTTAAATGTGCATACAAAAGTATTATCAATTCAATTTTTCAACCTTGAAGAATTTGTTTACTCGTAATTTTTTTTAATAACACAATTATGACATTTTTAAATAACAAGGATCATAGTATTGAAGACAGAGCTGTGGAACAAGTTAGAGAGATACTGTCACAAACAATACCTGGCCCTGCCTGTCACTTGTTACATTGTGTTGGCCGCTGTCACAAGAAAACAGCTATGAGCAAAGTTTTCTCTGTCAGAACATGTTGCAAACATAATTTCTTCCAAAGCTGTAAAAGTTCATGGATAAGGTGCCTACATTTTTTCATATTTTTCCCAATGACAAAATCTTAAAATTTTTGAGGCGGAAATTTAACTGATGATTAATGGAATTTTATGCAAAGATCTCCCATATTAATCTTATTATTTAAATTTAAAATAGCCTATGCAGAGTTTTTTAAAATAGCCTAATAGGAAAACTAATTACGTTCAGTTTTTCATAAAAGGCTCCCTCTGCCACAATGATCAAATCAAACATAATTATCTTTTGCAGCATAAACACTAATCAAATTTTAATACACGGCACCCAGAATAAGGAAAAAATTATGCACATTTTTAAAAAGTTTTATTTAGTATTCTATTAATAAAAGAAATAGTTGTGAAAATTTGCTATAGATCGCAAACTCGCAAAAGTTTCTGCTATTACTTATAAGAAACATCGCATAGTTAATATTGAATTTATTATCCTTTAACTGGCCAACCCATTTTCCCTGTAGGATGAAGTCAATGTCCATTTTGACTTGTATACAAGAAACACATTAATATACACCCAAGCGCATCGCAGTACGTATTGGACTGAATATATTTACAATGATTATAAATAAGCTACGTTTAAGGAAATAGTAAACTTAGTAATGAATCTATCTGAATCATTGCCTGCAGCTGACACATTGATCAATCTCAGAGAAGTAGTCTCAAATTGTATTACCTTTTTTTCTGATCTATTTCTAATTCGCTAATTTAAGCTATGTTAAACCTATTCATAAATTGATTACAAGAGTTAATTTTTTTTCTTTGAATTAATTCTACTATCTTATTTATATTTATACTTCATGATTCCTATATGTGTTTAGTAGACTTTTATAGCTCGTTCCCAGCACACAGGCATATGCCTTTGCTGGGAACTTGTTTCACTAACAAATATGTACACGTGTATATAATGCTTACTGTGTGAAAATTAAGTTTCTAAAGTATGAGTTTAACTATATGATACATTTACCTACATTTTACATCTATTTATATTTTTATTTTAAACAGAAATTTTTTATTACAACGGATTGACCCTGAAATATGGTTTGAAAGTATTTACTTATAAATGTTCTTTCTTATACAACAAACAAATTGGCTTTATTATAATTCAATATGCAAACATAGCCGTAAAAGTTATGTTTAAGATTCAAATTATAAAAAGCAGTTTTCAAATTAAACCTTTAGTACGTGACATTAAAAGCTACCTACAACACACTATATTTGAAACAGCCCTTGAAAAAATATGCAATATTTTACTTACATGATAGTTAGTTAGTTGATAGTTAAAAAAATATCAACTTCAAGATAAAGAAACTCAGCGAATCATTCAATCTGTAAAAAGCAATAGTAACAATTCATGTTATTTTATAAAAAACAATTTACTGATGTACAAAAGGAATGTAAAAAGTAAAAGTAAGATATTTTTGCCCGTACAGTTAGTTGATTTAGTATATGGGTTCTTCCACAGTTATTTAATAGGAGGTCATTTAGGCATTGCTAGAACGCAAAGAAAAATTAATCAGTATTTTTATAGACCCGATTTAGACGAAATTATAAAGGCAAAACTGAAAGAATGTAATGTTTGTAAAATGAGTAAAGTGTGCCAAAGAAAATATGAAGGTGAATTAGTATCTGTGCCATTTAAGAACAATATGGATTGTTTATTCATAGATCTTTTAGGTCCCTTAGTGAGAACTAGAAACAGCAATGTATATTTACTTGTAGTTGTAGATGCCGCCAGTAAATTTCTATGGCTAATCCCTTTGAGGGAATGTAAGAGTGCTGAAATATGTAATAAATTAGACCGCATAATTTTTAACAACTTTTCTGTACCTAAAATAATAGTGTCAGACAATGCCGCATATTTTACATCACTGTATTTTAAGAAGTTCTTATTTAAGAATTTTATTGAACACCGTAGACTAGCGCCTTACAGGGCTAATGGAAATCAATCAGAAAGGCATATTAGAAACATATCTACATTATTACGTAGTTTCTATCACAACTGTCATAGTAATTGGGATAATGACCTAGGCTATATACAATTAAGTTTAAACACCGCCCATAATGAAAGCACAGGTTTTGCTGCCTTTGATTTAATGTTTAATCATTCCTGTAATAATGCTTTATCTAATTTATGGAAGCTAAATGATCTAATTGGGGAGAATTTGTCCAAGGAAACTGTTGTAAACAATTTAAAGAGAGCTGTGGTGAATGTAAAAAGGAGTATAGCACATAACAGTAATAGACAAAAGTACTCAGAGCAAAATGTAAAACATCCCTTTAAGTTGCATTCCTTAGTATGGATTAGAACCCACTATTTAAGCAATAAGGTAGAAAAGTTTTGTGCAAAATTAGCACCAAAATATGTAGGAATTTATAGAAATTATATTTTTTAAGCCCTGTAACTTGTATTGTACAACACACTGAAAATGTTTTGAATATAAAAAAAGTTCATATTGTAGATTTAAAATTAAATTAAGACCTGTTCTGTATAAATAAAAAAAAAAATTTGTAGCATCCCTAGCTTAAGGAACCACTTGCTGCCAAATTTAAAAGATCAATCAATCAATCAATCAGATTTTTATTACCGGAACATTCTATAATGCATGGCAAAAGTCAACTTTTTTACTTGCTAGAATTTTGTCATACACCCCACAATAGATCTCATTCAGACATACAATTTACTAATTTACATACATCCATTCATTCGCCAATGATTCCCACTTCCAGCGACGGGTTCAGTCAGTCTTTTTAATTGGTGGTCTCCCAATCATATGCCAAAAACTCGTCTACATTATAAAGTGCTTGTGACACTAAAAAGCGTTTCAAACGAGTTTTTAACACCTTGGGCGTTGGAGCGTTTTTTATTGAATTTGGTAATTTGTTGACGAAATGAACACCCGCCTGTGAAGGCAAGCGTTCATAAAACTACCGTTCTGTGTCTACCAGTTCGGTAGTTATCTCTGCCTCTAGTCTCATACGCATGTATGTCTCGGCCATTCGTCATGGTACATTTAGACATACAAAACATAGTTGCTTCCAAGATGTAGAGACTGGGCAGCGTCAACAGTTGTAAATTTTTGAAGGCTTCCTTACACGACTCTCTAAATTTCAACAGAGCGATAATGCGGATCGCTTGTTTTTGCAGCTTGAACACTCTCATAAATTGATTGTTTGCACAAGCTCCCCACAACACCAACCCGTAAGTGAGATGGGGGTAAATCAAGCCATAATACGCCATCATTAGAACCTGAATAGGGCAGTATTTGGCTAGAGACCTCAAAACATAAATGCCTGAGGCCAATTTGGAGCAAACGTGATCGATATGATTATTCCAAGTCAACCCTCGATCTAGGTATATTCCCAGGAATTTCGAGCAGTAGACTTCTTCCAGCATTGTGTCAGCCAACATAACAGCTGGCTCGTCATGCCTGTCTACTGATCGCAAAGCAAAATTTAGAAAATTAGACTTTGCAGAATTTGTCTTAAGATTGAGGCTGTTGAAATGTTGGACGCAGTTGTTGATCTCAATAAAGCTCTGCTGTTCCAGAATCAATTTTGATTTGCTAGTGAAACAGAGAGTCGTGTCATCAGCATACTGCACAAGTTTTCCGTGCAGAAGTGATGAACCTACGTCATTGACATAGATCAGGAAGAGAGGAAGATAAGATAAAATCCAGGAAGTTAACTGTTTGGTTAATTCTTAACGAATGTGTCAATGGAAATAAAATATAGAAAAAGAATTTGTAAATAGACTTAGTGTAAAGAAATGAGACAAAGTTGATCCTGACTGTTTGAAATGAGGGAACCAAATATGAAAAATTGTCTGTGTTTTGTAGGTATGCCGAAATGTTGAATTTTGAATTTTGTAGATATATTTGAAGTGTTAAAATTCATGTAGATGTAAGATGTATAGGATGTTGTATGTAAATATATATATTAAGAGTGATGCAGTATTAATACGAAATGTGAGACTTAGCTTCTCGTGAGGGGACGTTTCATTCCAAAGTATTCGATCCATATTGGTAACTTGTCCGCAAGTCTCAGGGTATTTAATGGCACAACACTATACACAAAACACTGGTATGAATGCAAAAAAGAAGTATGAATGTGGCGCCTATATAACAAAACACTACACTACACTTGTTTACGATTTAATCGCCTGAAATGCCCTTATTCTTGCAACGACCCGCAAATTCTAAAACGCTGCAACGTGCACTGCATGAAAATAGTTTGCCTAAATTGATTTTCTATTTTTGGTCCCTAAGCGAGCAGTCATAGAACTGCATTGGCATGCGATCTAGCGGATTTCATAGGAAACTTTTGAAACCCCGCGCTATCGTATTGTTATGGTAGAATTTGAATTTATGTAATGAATAAAAGGTTGTATTAAGTTTGTTATTTAGAATATGTTTAAAGTAAAGCGACTAACTAGGTTGCGAAATCAAAACAGGGGGGATATTCTGTACCGTAAATTAGTTAATTAAATTTCATACAATGTAAATTTCGCAACCTAATCAGCCAGTATAATATAATATTATTTTACATCCAATGTTCCGGAACTAAATTATTGGGCGGAGTAACTACCTAATTGGCACGCGTATGAATTTTTTCTTCTAACCCTTTGTAGCAGCCCAACTTCGTAACCGATCAGACCTCGCGCGCTTTGTCCGTAAGTAAAATTTATCTTTTCGTATTATTAAATTAGCCCTTTGATGCCAAACGTATAAAATGAATGTAACGTAAAGTAAAGATGTGAATAGTAAAGTAACTTACCCTTGAAGATCTTTTATTTGCTTGATGGAGATAGATAAAGGTTGTGGCGTCGTCCTTATGGCGACGAGCACGTTGTTATAAATAGTAATTTGTATCATTAAATGGCTAATACCGTCGCGAATTTGTTTTAGGCGAGTTTACGTAGCTGATGTATCTCACGTGTTGTTTGAATAGATGGCTACCACTTCCCAACTTCTACTCCTCTTCTAGAAATAACCGTTCTTAGACTACAGCTTCAATGTCTCGTGCCAAGACGCCGACACCCGGGTTGTGAGTCTACCTATTGCGAAGGGAAGTGAAATATTATTGTTTTGTAAAGTAAAACGTCGTACGCATAATTCAATAGAACATTGGATATTTTAGGCCCACCTAGAAGATATACTTTTTAGTTATTATATTCTAATTGGCAGCAATGTGGCATTACATAACTTTTCCTTTACCATCTAAAAGTGGTGCTTTTAAGTTTTCGTAATTAAACTGAACTTATAAGTAAACTTTGTATTTCTAGTATTTATTACTACGACCTCAGAAGTCACCACCCCCATGTGTTATCGTCATACGGTACAATGTTGTATCGCATTAGCTCCATGAAATAATGATATAACATTCAAAACAGTGTTTTATATATTTCCAAGGGATACCAGTACAGTTATATGATTATCAAGGAAAAGTTTTAAATTTGAAAACAGGATATAGGAGTATTTTAATAGTTATAAAATAACTTGTTCAGTAACAATTTAAAGCCTGAAATACAAAGAATTATTGCCTCTGAAAAGCGTATGAAATAGAAAAAAAAAGCACATGACAAAAAAAATTATTAATCATCCTTAAAACAAAAAAAAGATTCACATATAGAATTTAAAAATGTCAAAACTTGCTTTGTGGGAATGATAAACAACTAGAATATAAAAATGCCAGTAATTAGTATAACATTTTTAATTTAACATAGTGATTTTACAACTAACTATTATATCATACTCCTCATCTTGTTTTGCTATCAGCGTATAGTGAGGTTGGAGGTAAGGTAAAAATACAAGGCGTGGAATATAAACCCGCACGGCTGCAACTATCACAACAACGGAAATAACAACGACTATCCCGAAAAACTTCACATATTATGTGGTACTATTTTAAAATAAATCAGCTAATCATTTTAAAATTTTATAAGCGTTTTTAATTGTTTTGTTAGGTTTAAACTTTTAAATATTTTAAAACCTCAAAAACGTACCTTACAAGATACAATCTATAAATGGTTTAAAATATTTAACAGTATTAGTGAAAAAAAAGGTTATAATTGTAGTTATTGACATTATGCTTAAATCTGTTGGAATATTAACTATAGTACCCATAAAGCTGCAACAGTAGCAATTAAGGTATTTTTGTTCTACATTTAAATTTTATGTTTTTCATATTTTTAGTAAATGGACGGCACAATTTATTGTGTCTAACATTTTTTAAAATCTATCGCCTACTATATTCAAGTTCAACCTACTAGATCCCATATATACCACGTTACACTTTAAAAGTATAAACATTAAGGGGTCAAATCTTCTATATTGGGAAACTTTATACAGAAAATTTTGTAAATCTAACCTGTACAATTTATTTATGAACCCCATTTCTTTAATACGAAATAATGCCTTTATATTCGTATATTATTCCTTTAGAATCTCATGTCTTTTTTTACCAACATATGATCTCAGTTTTATGTCAAATAAGCTAATTAATAGAAAATACAAAATAATTAATTTTGAAAATATTAAAAGTCGCAGCTATATTACATAATAAAGGATCCGGGAAACAATTTGTTCTCCATATCTCTTTTCTTTAAATATAGATAAGGATTGTTCACGAAATTTATTTTTTCGATTTAGGCTTACTCAAAACCAACCGTTAGATACTTAAATAATAATTATATCACCATTAAATTTTAACTATATGATGAGATTAAAATTTCATTTTTAAAGGGTAACAAAGTTCTTCAGTCCTATTCTATACTAAACTTTGTCAAATTGACACAAACAGAAGTTAATACAATCCTGAAGGTACAAAGTTGATAAGGTATGGAAACCACACAAGAGAACAACTCAAACAAGGTTCAAACTGAGATCATTAATGGTTTCACTGAAGCGTGTATTCATCTGAACTGTAAAGGATGCAAGAATGGCAAATCTGCTTCCAATCATTGTCTCACAGTCAGTTGAGGAACTACCTTGGTGCTATGATTTGCAGTTTCTGTATTATGCGAGCTGTCAGTAAAAACACCAATAGGTGGTTGTACCAGCCAGTCTGTGTGTATGTTGGTCTCAACAAGCTCAAGGTAAGTAAATTAGTTTTATTAAAGTGCACATCTTAACTATATTTAAGATGGTTAATTATAGTTAATCGTTGGTTTAACTGTAAGAAAACCTATAATGAATTACTCCGTAAATCCTTCCGTAATTCTATTTATAAAAATTACTAAGTATTACTTTTTTGAAAGCCGGTTCTAATAGATCCAGAATACTAACAAAAACTGACTTAAAACAGACAGACAGACATAAAATCATACAGTAGGTAAGTGTTCAAATACCACGTTGAGAAAAGATAAGTTTTAACTGCCTATTAGTTTGTATTATAGACTTCAATGACGCTCAGTTCAATCAAATAGATTGATCAAAAACCCTATTTCATAAAAACATAGCTTTTCTATTTATAAATTAAATTTAATTCAAAATATTCAAAGTTTGAAATGTTTCCCGAGACATCTCAGGTGTTTGTAACTTTATGTCGCTCATATGGAATAGAAAGTCATTATATGTCAGTTTCTTCTCAATACATCGTACAAATTAACATACGGAGAGGAATGAAGTCTTTTCAGCTCCCGATAGTTAGTATTCGAAAGCACTGAGCCAGTTATTATATTATTCCATTTATTTTTCAAATCATCAACCTTCTTAAATCGTAGACTCAAATTATTAAAAACATTAAACAATTTATATTCCGAACTTAAATTTACGAAGCAAATATTTTTAATTAACAGAATAAATAACCGATATATTGTGGATTTTCCCAGCTATCAAAAGGGATTTACTCCTTTACAACTGTGATATACTGAATGAGTAGAGCAAATTATCTCGTTTCTAAAGGTCTATTAGAAAGGTTATTTCAATTATATCGCATAAAGCTGGTTCTTTCTGATGTTCAGGATGTTATCTCGTTGATTTGTATAGGCGTTTAGGATGTGGTATATTAGTGTATATATTTGTTTATTAATAAGTTTATTTTAATATGACAGAACTTACATTTTATCATTAGTTATTTTCAAAAGTATACACTATTTAACTAAATTCTTAATAAATTTAGAACTGTTTAAATTAGCTAGATTCTTTTGAGAATAAACTAAAAAGTACTATATCTTCAAAGAATTAAGATGTTTATAATTTCTTATTCATGATTACGATTTATTCTACTTCCATTTTCGATTTCCCTACCTAATACTAGATAAGGACTTCATTTCTCCTACATGAAACTACTCGAAAATCTCTCTTACTAAGGTGAATGCATGTAACATATTCCATTTTTCTAAACTTAAAATATATGTCATTAAACTTAAAACTGTTTAAGGTTACTAAAACAGGTTTATTGTAATTATCGGTGTACAACACATCAAAGCCTAATTATATTTATACTGCCATCTCACAACACAGAAAATGCAAACCATAAAATTAAAGCAATAATTATACTCGCTTGACAATAAGTTGAAAACGGAATTGCCAACCTTACGTCAGTTAAAGTTAAGAGTAATACACGCTCTGGTGAAATCATTAATGATCACAGCTTTAACCTTGCTTGAGTTGTTCTCTTTGTGGTTTTCATAACCCATCATCTTTGTATCCTAGAATTGTTAAAATGAATAATTGTGTGATGCACTGCTATAGACTGTTATTCAAACTGTTATTCAAACGAGTGAACTTCAATATTTGACACTAACCCCTCACTAAACAATCTAAGATATTTATTTTATTTCTATTTTGGTGTTTTAGGGTGTGGAATTTATAAAGAGTATACGGTAATTACATTTTCTTGCGCCTACGGCATTATCAGTTATCAGAATGAGGGATAAAATAAATTAAAAGTTTGTAATTCTATGAATTGGAAATAAAATCCTGAGTGGAATTTAAACCAATCACTTTCATTTATATATCAATATGTATTTGTATTCACCTGTAGTGTTATAGAATGTAATCATTACTAGAATTTGTAATAGGATTAAAACATACGTTTGCCTTGAATAAGTTTATGAGATACTTACAATTTTTAACGAATGACATATATTCCTGTGTTCACCTTTATGTAATATTTACTACTGAGTGTTGGATATTATTGACAAACAAATTGACTAAAATAATAAAAAATACATAATAATCTTATACATGTTAATTTGCGTCTACATGTCCATAGTAAAAATACATTCCTGTGCACTAATTTCTTTGACTAACATACGTTTCAAATGTCATTAATGTTTTATAGTCTAACACTCCAATTAAAATTTCACTGCCACTTTATCATCTTCTAAATTAGTATTTTGGCTTTAAAGTTGGAAGAGCACCAAGAAACGAATGCTCTTTTTTATTACTAGAAAAACAATTATAATTAGCTTAACAATTTTCTTAAACATCTAGTACTCGCAGGTTGATTGAAGTTCATCACACTTTTGTTCTACATAAACTGAAAAGTGTTCTTGAACGTTTAGTTCCTCTTAACTTTGTATTAATATTTAAAACACGAACTTTTACAAAGTTTATTCCTAAAATGCTACATGGATTAATCTATTATTTTGATCATTAGAATTTACTTTACAAATTATACATAACCCGATTTCACGTAAGTTTTATTCAGCACGTAATAAAAAATGATAAAAGTTTATTGTATATAAAAGTACTACGTTTTTGGGACTTATTCATAAGAGACATAAATTAATAATTACTGTTTTGTAATATCGCAAGGCATTTATGAGATTCTATAAGAATAAAATGAAATATTGTTTAATTTGTATTCTGCAATGTTACTGTTTGTTTCATTGTATATGTACAAATAAAAAATAATATTCTTGGGCATAAAGTTAACACAAACTACGGTATGCCTAACTATCTATAGTGTAAAAGGTTAAGCTGAAGTTAAATGTAAAATTTAAGTTACATAGCTCACTTTATCCTTGAGTTGTCATGTACACAAATAGACAGACGGAAAATGATGCAGAAAAGTAATGTTCACATCTCTCCGGGAGACAAATGGAAACTGTGACAGCTTACTGAGTGTTAGGTTTCAAGAATACTTATTCAAATTCTACTGTACGACTTGCTTTATCATACAAATCATTCTCCTGTCTTTAGTAAGGAAGTTTTATGCAAAGTTTAATGTCTAAATATGAAACCATTCTCTCCATAATCCCACACAATACAGTTACATTTTTGTTTATTAATTTGGTTTTCATAGCAATGTTGAAACTATAAAGGTATATAAAATTTTCTTTTCACTCTATCCTACTATACAGCGTCCAAAAATGGTTATTTCTTTTTATTAACACCTAATTGAGCCGCACGTTTTAATATGTTACACGTTCTAAACTGAAATGTTTATATTTACGTTAACATTCCAGCCTAATGATCAGCCTCATCCGATAAATTAACATATATCATCATCTAACTCACTGTTTCCTAAATAGATTCAAATATCTTTTCATACCAAAATTCTAGTTTTCATGTCGATTCACTTTCAACTCGTTACGAGAGACCTTTTTCCAGCCCTCTAGTTATAAGTTTTACTAATGATCGAAACACATGGAAAAATGTCCTATAGCTTTAAAACTTAGCTTAAACTTCTCAGAATTAAATGTAAAGGAAACCTTCTTCTGTAACAATAGCAGTTAAGTGAATATATAAGATTATATACCATTTAACCAATATGAGTTTGACTACTAATGATGCTTAAAGTTAAAAATGCTTGGAACATTCATAACAAAATTCACGTGATTACATTTTCATGTGTTCTCAAGAGACGACATTAGGGAAGTATATTTTTATTTTGAAATAATTCTTAAAACCTCCGTGACTGCCCAGCCACAGGCACCCATGTGATAGCATTCATCACCATCTCATTATTCAGGGCCTAAAGAAAGTCCTGGAACGGCATTTAGTTTTTTCCTATTAGAAACAGTAACAAAACTGTACAAAAAAATACAATACATAAAAATCTACTTTTTTAACAAATATCAAATATTTCTATCTTAACAGAGTCGGTCCACATGGACTCGGGCTAAATCTTAAATTGAATTACTTGTTGACATTAAAGGACTTCATTAGTAGATAAAAACGCAAATCCGACCAAAAACGGATAACCTAGTCTTAAATAGCAGCAGTTCACAGATAGCTTGTATTTATTAATAATACTGGAGTACAAGTCCAGGGACAGTTCAATATTTTTAAAAATATTTAAAATAGAGCAACGATCATATCAAAATTTTATATTTTAGTTTATATCTGTTTATGTTAGCAATTTTCGAAACCCTCATATAATTGTCTGAAAAGTCCAGTTTAAAACTTCGAAACATGCTTGTAGCTTAAATACGTGAAGATATTTAAAGTTCGCAACATATTTTTCAAATGTACTTCCTGTATAAATGGAATTCGAAAAAAAATGTTGTAATGCCTTGTAGCTTATTCGTACAAATAGTTTTCTGTAAACTTTTCTGTAAATTTTCAAAAGATGTATTTTTAATTTATAAACAAAACTCACTTGTTGAAACCCCTAATGATTGGATTAAGTTTTTGTATCGATTCTGTTATTTTTTTTCGTTGTCATCATGATTACTCATTAGAATAACGTAAAGTTATTCACTAAAGATTAGCTAAATCCCATGGCGTAGCATGTACTAATATCGAAATCAGTGTTGGTAATACTGTATGTAAACCTTTTTCATGTATAGCTCAGTTTTTAGATATCGTGTGGGCAGAAAAAGAGAAATACACACATAAATGAAATTTTTCCAACCACACGAGCTCAGATAGTTAAATCCGTGGAAACTCTATGATAACGTATTCTGTTTTTAGAATTAATATTTTATTGTTCACTGTATACATTTAAATATAAAAATGCCTTTAATAAGCACTAAACTTTACTATCTATATCTTTATTTATTATGTTAATTTTAATTTTAGACTTATTTTTCTTTACGTATCATGTCTATGGTAAAGAATTAATTTTGTACATTTGTTTATCTTTTGCCCTAGAGGCACAATAAGGAAGAAATTTGCCTCCGACTTTAGAGCTCCAACCCACTGGCCTCTAAAGTTTTGAGAAATTCTATAAGAAATGTATTAGTGCAAACACATGTTATTAATTAAAAAAGACTATAATGTAATCTCATGTTTATGTAAACATTGCATGATAACAATAGTATCATAAGAAGTTCCCAGGGAAGAACTTGCTGAAAGGTAACCGACAAATTTTACAGGATAGCAAAAAGACAGTTTGTACCATTTCTAACTTATATGGATTGATATTTTGTATTACAGAAAATTTATAAACGATGAATTATTTGCATTTACACTTGTCACTTTGATTTCAGTTATTGTACAGTTTTATTAACTACCACACTAAGCAAAAACTTAACTATAGTTCAAGATTCTCTTGGTAAGAATATAATAACTTCAGAATTTATTTCATATAAATTAGTAAGGCTGTGAAACATTACAATTTATAAACCGTTTAAAAAATCACATTTAAAATCCAAAGTTAAACTAAAAACTGAGATAACAATTTGTTTATGTCAACAAAAAGACCAAATTATATATCCTTCTGAACGTTAGTCATTATGTTGCAAAAGATACAACAATGAACTTTATAAAACTACCAACAATAAGTGACGTCACCCAGACTACTTAAGCGCATTAACATAACTTTGATATCTCAGCTAAACTTGTCAATCAAATCTATCTACGACAGTAACTTCTACTTTATATAATTATATACTAGTACTGTGACTGATATATAAACTATGTATTTAAAAATTTCTCCCCAAAGCTCGGATTTCTCTTTCACATATGTCCATGGAAGTATCAATTTGTTTTCCTTAACAATTATTCACTATTTAGACCCCAAGTTTCTTTAAATAGAAATCTAAAAATATATTTTTTATGGAGTTATAATGCTTATATATTTAAACTAAGTTAACCACAACTTAAAACTTTCTTTTATTTTAAATTTTGAAAGGCTAAAGTAAGCTTGATAATAATATTTCTTAATTTAATGTTTTCTGTAATTACCGTTGATCACATTATATATATATATATATATTATATATATATATATATATATATACATTTTTAGTGAATATTCTAATATTCTTATATATATATATAAGTAGGTAGGAAAGTGCCGATTCTAGGACACTTTCCGAGCCAACAGTAAATCAAGGGAAAATACTGTTTAAAGGACAATAAACGAATCTGTAAAATCAAACAGTAACTCACGAATGAAAAATTACCGAATCTATAGCTGTTTGCTTCTACTTTCTTGAGCTGTCTAGTCAAATCAATCTATTTGAAATGTCTGCTACGAATAAACAAAAAATCTTCTACTCTACAAAATTGATAGTAACACAGTCTTTATCTTTAATAGTCTTCTTTCCAGTAACAACCAAGTGTAATTTATCATGTTTATTCAATTCTTTAATCTTTTTTTCATCCAAAAGAGTCAAAAATCTGTTCGGTAAGTGTACTTTATAATCTTCCAACTCGGCAATTATTGTAAACCCGAATTTATCTTTCATTTTCTCCAGATTCAAAATTTTGTATTTCTTATTTTCTTCTAATTCATTCAACTTCTTATATTCTTTAAATCTTAGCTCACCAACTTCATTTAATTCCTTTAGTAGCTCCATTTACATAGGAAAAAATTTGAGTGTGTCAAGTTTCATTATTTAGTAAAATATCTTTTTATTAAGGAAAAGTTATCAACTTTTAAGCTTAAAGTTGGCAATAATTTGAGATAATTCAGTAGATAATCATGGTTTTTTTAAGGTCCCAACACACTACTATTAGAGGTTTTTTGAAAAAGCCTGAAAATCTACTGAATTATCTCAAATTATTGCCAACTTTAAGCTTAAAAGTTGATAACTTTTCCCTAATAAAAAGATATTTTACTAAATAGTGAAACTTGACACAATCAAAATTTTTTCTGTATAAATGGCATGTGATAAAATATCATGTACGTTCTGCAAAAAAGAAATTTTAAGAAAAAACTATGATCGACATTATGGTTCCAAAATCCATGCCAAAAACAAAGAAATTTACGAGAAAGAACTGAATTTTTTAAGACAATGGGCTAAAGAGAATCAAATCGATGGTCACGAAAAGATGTATAACATAGAAAAATTGCGTGAATTAAAGAAAAGCTTTAAGGAAGATAAAAAAGATCTCAATCTATTTAATGATGAAAAAATTCAATCCATCGCTGAAAAATTGTCCATTGAAACAAACGATAAAACTAAGTCTGATATGATCGAAGAAATTGACAAAACTCTTAACGAAAAACCTAAAAAATATCATTGATGTAGAAGTGTTATCCTCAATACAAGGTCTTTTCAAGCAATACATTTTAACAAACTTGAAGGACAATTCCATGTCAATTTACAAATATCTATCAATTATGAGGCCAGAAATTAAAATTTTAATAGAAAAATTTCAAGAGAATGTTAAAAATATGCAGGGTTATCTCTCTTTGGAATGTGAATATGAAAGAACTTTAGTGAACGGTGAAACACAAACGTGTCCAATGTACTTTACTGTAAAAGAAGACGAAATCTTTGACGTAAACGACTTTATTACTAAGCAATTTAATAAATTATCACATCGAGAACAGACAAATCATCCAAATAGAGGTTCTGGATGGACATTTAAAAGCTGAAAACAACTAGTTTTGAGCCTCAATAAACACGAATTTATGAACGCAGGATCATATATCGATTTACCACAAGAAATCAAGGTAAAAAAAGCTTGTGTAAATATCAAAAATGAAGATGATTTCTGTTTTATTTACTCTATCCGATGTGCTATTGAAAAACCAAAATTTCATCCTGAACGAGCAAAGCAATATGAAAAATTTGTAAATGACGAGATATTTTCGGGATTTGAATATCCAATGTCTTTAAAAGATATACAATTATTTGAGAAACGAAGTTACAATTCCAAGTACAAATATCCAAAAATGTCTATCAATGTCTACAGTTTTGATGAAAGTATTAAGGTTGTTCCGTTACAAATTTCTGAAAAATATGATGCAGAATTAAATATTGATCTACTGTATGTAAAACAAGAAGACAAATCTCATTTTGTTTTGATAACCGATTTAAGTAGGTTAGTGAGTTCTCAAACATCCAAACATGGACAGGAAAATTTTCTATGTAGAAGATGTTTAAGCCATTTCTACAAATCTGGAGATTTAACAGATCATTTAGAAATTTGTAAAAATCATGAAGTTTGCAAGCCAATTATGCCGTTTCTTGGTCAAACAACTAAATTTACTAATAATCAAAAGAAATTTAACCATCCGTACGTAATTTATATGGACTTTGAGAGCATACTAGAAAAATTCCGACACGCAAGAACAATCCTCAAAGATCGACTACAACCAAGATTCAGAAGCACATTCCTTATGGTTTTACTCTATATTTAGTGTCGAATGTGACCAATCGCATGTATAAACCGATATTTTATCGAGCCAAAAATGAAGACGATTTGCCTAATGTTCCTACAAAATTGTTTGAAGAGCTCAATAAAATATCAAAATACATAGCTACAAAATATAATTCAAAGAACAAAAAACCTATGAAATTGACTGAAGAAGAAGAAATTTCGTATCAAAATTCTAACATATGCCATATTTGTGAATGGTCTGCTTATGATGTTGAGTCAATTCAATATGGTTTTACTCCTGATAATTGGAAAGATAAGAGTTATAATAAAGTACGAGATCATTGTCATTTAACAGGTACATTTAGAGGTTCAGCTCATTTATCTTGTAACTTGAATCTCAAATTTCCCCAGAACATCCCAGTTTTCTGTCACAATATGAGTAACTACGATACCCTTTTGTACATAAAAGAATTGGAAAAACAGTATGGTAATGTTGATTTGATTGCAAACAACGATGAACGATATATAAATTATTCAGTAAATTCTGGATATGGCTATGAGTTTGAAGATAGATAAACCAAGAAAGTTCATCAAGTTTTCATTCGTAGATATGTTCAGATTTATGGCATCATCTATTGAAAAATTAGCTAAAAATCTAAAGAAAGAAGACCTCAAACATACAAATCATTTTATACAAGATGGGCGAATATTGAACGCAATTCTAGAAAGACAACCAAATGACGAAGAAGAAATCTTTAAAATTCTATCTGGAAAAGGCATATTTCCCTATGAATTTATCGATAGTATTGAAAAACTTGATTACACAGAAGAGCTGAAAATTCAAGATTTCTATTCACTTTTGACAGATGAGAGCATATCTGAGAAAGATTATCAACACTACTTGAGCAATTGGAACAAATTAAAAGAGAAAAATCTTGGAAATTACTCTGATTTGTACAATATCCAAGATGTACTATTGCTCGCTGATATATTTGAAAATTTCAGAAACATTTGTCTAAATTGTTACAAACTTGATCCAGCTCATTATCTAACTGCTCCAAGTCTCGCATGGGACGCTATGTTAAAATTAACGAAAATAGAATTACAATTGATTAGTGATAATAATATGTATTTAATGATTGAAAAAGGCATTCGTGGAGGCATTTCTCAATGTATTAAACGATATGTTAAAGCAAATAACAAATATTTGAAAGATTTCGTTAAGACAAAGCCCGAAAACTATTTACTTTATGTCGATGCAAACAACCTTTATGGTTATGGTCTTATGCAAAATTTACCATATGGTGATATTAAGTGGATGAATCCTAAAACATATCCAAAAGAAGAGTGGCAAGAAACAATTTTAGAACTCACTGGCGACGAAGATTATGGCTATATTCTCGAAGTTGATCTAGGATATCCAACAAATTTACATGAACATCACAAGGATTTGCCTCTTGCTCCCGAACATTATAAAAACAAACTTTGCACAACTTTACTGGATAAAACTGAAAACGTTGTTCATTCAAGAAATTTGAAAATTTTACCTTGAACAAGGGATGGTGTTGAAACATGTGAATAGAGTTATAGCATTCGATCAGAAGCCTTTTATGAAAAAGTACATTGATTTTAACACAAAAATGAGAACCAAAGCTACAAGTGACTTTGAGAAAGATTTTTACAAGCTGATGAACAACTCAGTTTTTGGAAAATCTATCAAAAATGTGCGAAATAGATGTGATATCAAACTAGGAAATGAAGAATTTTCAATGAAACAAGCTAAGAAAACAAATTTCAAATGCTTTAATATCTTCGACGACAACTGTATAGCGAGTCACATGTACAAACAAAAGGTTAAATTTAATAAACCGATCTACATAGGATTTTCAGTTCTTGACCTATCAAAATTGTTAATGTATGAGTTTTATTACGATAAATTAAAGAAGTTTGACCCAGATTTGAATCTGTGTTACATGGATACAGACATTATTTCCTAGAATTGAAACGAGATCCTTTTAAAATTATTACAGAAAATATAGATGACTTTGATACAAGTGATTATCCAAAAGTTCACGAATGTTTTACTACTAAAAATAAGAAGGTAATAGGGAAATTCAAAGATGAGTTAAATAACGAAGTTTTAGAAGAATTTTGTGGATTGAGATCGAAAATGTACTCGTACAAATATTTAGACAAAAATCCAGTAAGATGCAAAGGGATTAAGAGAAGCGTTGTAAATAAAACAATAAATATCGAAAACTTGAAGAGATGTTTGTTCGAAGATAAAGAAGAATTTAGAGAGATGACAGTCATCAAAAGTTATAAACATGAGTTGTACACCGTTACTATAAACAAGTTGGCACTGAACGCTAAAGATGATAAGAGAATTGTCCTAGAAAATAAGATCGATACAGTACCGTATGGCTATAAAAATGAAGCAAAATCTGATATATTAGGCGAATTAAATAAACTTGGAAACTTTGATATATAAATGGAAGATGATTTAATTCACTGTCACAAATGTAAAAAGAAAACGAAAAATATAGATTCTAAAATTGTTCAAACTCAAAAAGGATTGTATAGAATTGCAGCAAAATGTTCAAAATATAAGACAAATAAGAATAAATTTATAAAGAATCCTTATGAAAAACAAGTAAAGAAAGAATTGAAGAACAAAGAGGAAATAGAGATTGAAGCTAGAGAAATTCATGCACCAGTACGAAAAAAGTTTAAAAAGAGAAAAATTATAACTTTAGGAATTGACGATTTATGGGCAGCAGATTTAGTTATAATGTATAACTATTCAGATCAAAATGATGGATTTAAGTATATGTTAAATGTTATTGTTAATTTCTCAAAATATGCTTGGTCAAGAGCTATCAAAAGAAAAAACGGCAAGGATGTTTCAAAAGCTTTCGAAGATATAGTAAAAGATGCCATAAGGATCAATCACAAACCTCATAACCTACTGCATACAGATAAGGGTTTAGAGTTTAAAAATAAAGAATTTAATGATGTTTTGAGAAAATACAACATTAAGATTTATCATACTGAAAACGAAGAGAAATCAAGTATTGTAGAGAGATATAACAGAACTCAAAATGAGAGAATGAAAGTAATTTTTGAGATTAATAAAAACTTTAAATGGATCGATATTCTTCAAAAAGTCGTAAACAATTATAACGATACAGTTCACAGCACAATCAAAATGAAGCCCAATGACATAGATAAGGATGCTGAAAAGGAGTTATTAGAGACGGTTTTCAAGTATATTCCACCAGAAATTCACACGAAAACTAAATTTAAAATCAATGATCATGTAAGAATTGTTAGAAAAAAAAACAAAATTTTCGAACAAATATAAGAACAATTGGTCAAGAGAAATCTTTGTGATTTATCAAACTAATAACACAGATTCTGTAACTTATAGTATAAAAGATTTAAATAATGAAGAAATAACTGGAAGTTTTTACGAATATGAATTGAGAAAGTCAAAGCTGTAATTTTTTCTATATAAATGGAGGCTCAAAAAAGAAAGTGTACAATATGTCAAGAATATAAATATTTTGAAGAATTTCATAAAAATAAGACTAAAAAAGGAGGAATAGGGTCTATGTGTAAAGATTGTCGTAGTAAATATACCAGAGAATTATACGATAAAATAGAAAAATTAACGTTAGAAGAGAAAAAATGTTGCGTGTGTAAAGAAATTAAGGATATTTCTGAATTTAATAACTGGCATTATAGTAAAGATAAAAAACAGACATATTGTAAAGATTGTGCTATAGGAATTATTCGAAATTGTCAAAAGAAACCGACTCTTTGCGAGTGTGGACGAATCATTCAATGGTTACCTCATCTTCAAAAACATTTACAGACAAAATATCATAATTCGAGAGTCCACCTCAAAGTAGTGTGGTCATTACCGTAGCCCAAGAGTACAACTTTGTTCAAATCAATTTATATATCATTTTATAGCCTTAGGCAAACGTATAACTTGATTCCACATCCCTTTTTTTACGTTGTATACATTTTGGCTAGTGGCACATATATGTGCCGGTCGGTCTGTAGCAAAAAATTAAGCTTAGGCTAAACCTCAAATATAAAATTTATCTAGTTGAAAGTCAAGTAAAAATTAATAAAATTTAGTAACATTTTCATCGTAAAGTCCAGATTCATTGATAAAACAGTGTCAGGATGAAGATTGTTAAGGGGCCTTTCGAATAGCCCCTTGTTTTTTAAGTAAAAATATTGAATTTTGTCATCATCATCAACTCATTTTTAATCCTTTTTCAATCTTAAATATATTGTTGTTTTACTCTCATTATTTAATAAATTTCCCTCAGAGTCTTGTATAGTTAGAACGATTTTTTGAATTCTTTTAATATTTTTTCTAATTGGAATATAATCAATTTCATTCGGTTTTTCACTGATTTTTGATCCATAAGCAACATTTGGGAAAAATGTGTATAAAATTTCAGATTCTTTGTGAAGATGTTCGGTATGATTTTCAAAACTAGGTTCAACGAGATTGCAATTTACTTCAATTACATCGAACGGTCTAAATTTTGGCGTTTTATTTCCTAAATATACCTGATTTGGCTCAATAGTTTCTTGAACAAACCCTAATAAATCTACTATAATTGCTGAAAACATTATTCTTACTGGTGATTTTATTTGAATTTTATTAGAGAGATAATTTTTTTGCATTTCAAACTTGTTTTCGTTAAAGTTTAAAGATTTATCTGATTGTTTGAATGTTTTCAGATAATTTTTAAGGGAATTTTTTATTTGATCGAAGGTATAATATCCTTTGTTTAAACCATAATATTTTGTTATGTTCTTCTCACTAAATCCTATACAATAAGGAGAACTTTCACTAATATTTATTACAAAATTGTCAGAATAAAAACCGCTTAAACCGATAAAATAATTTGATTCTTCCTCTAAATGAATAGGATGTTCTAAGTTTAAAACTAATTTAGAGCTTTCTGAAGTCAACTTGAACAGCTTCATTTTCTCTATTTAAATGGAGAAATTTATAAAGCCAAAAGATCAGATAAAACTTCAAAAGTTTGAAGAAAAAAAGAAAGATCAACCTATCAGATTGTTAATTGTTGGTTCAAGTGGATGTGGAAAAACAACTTTATTATTGAATTTTATCTACAATAGGTTGATTCCTTATTCCAATTTGTATGTTTTTAGTAAATCTTTAGAACAAGACGCATACAAAAAAATTACAACAAAAATTCAAAAATATTGAGAAGAACTTAAGCAAAGAAATATCACATTTTTATAATGCTTCTGAGGACATAGTTCCGTTAAGCGAATGTAAACCCAATTCGTTAATCGTTTTTGATGATTGTATTTTGGAAAAACAGTACGTTATTAAAAGAATATTTCGTGATGTCTCGTCACAAAAACATATCTTGTATCTATCTTTCCCAATGCTTTTCAAAGGTTGATAAATAAGTTATTAGAAATAATTTGAATAAGTTGTGTGTGTTTTTAAGCAAGACGATCACTATTCGAGAAAGATTTGCAACAATTATGTGGGATCTGATATGAGTTTTAACCACTTTAAAGAATTATGTGATAAAATTTGGAAAGAAGACTATGGATTTTTAACTATTAATCTAACTTTGAAGCCTAAAAATGGTAAATATATGAATAAATTTTCTAATATAAATGCTGCTCAGTGGTCTGACAAATCTACTTGATAAAAAATTTGTTAAAATTATTTTTACATTATCTTTAGTTTTTATTTACATTATGAAAACAACTGAAAAACGGTAAATCTGATCACGTTTTACGTTCCACGTTCACGTTTTTACGTTCCACGTTCACGTTTTACGTTCCACGTTCACGTTTTTACGTTCCAACGTTCACGTTTTACGTTCCACGTTCACGTTTTACGTTCCATGTTCACGTTTTTTTTTACGTTCCACGTTCACGTTTTACGTTCCACGTTCACGTTTTACGTTCCACGTTCACGTTTTTACGTTCCACGTTCACGTTTTACGTTCCACGTTCACGTTTTACGTTCCACGTTCACTTTTTACGTTCCACGTTCACGTTTTACGTTCCACGTTCACGTTTCAAAATTTTTCTAATTAAATGGTGAACGTAACTTCTGAAGAAGCGAAAAAACTTGATCAAATCGAAAAAGAAATTAATCAAAGAATTTAAAGAACAGATTCGAATTGATGAAAAAGAACAAGAATTTATTCAAAAAATTAATCAACCTGTAACTTCTGCAATTAAAAATGTTGAAGGTAAAATTGAAAACGTTTTAAGCGATAATCAAAATTTGATGAATTTGGTTCCAGTTGTACGACAATTTGCTGATATTTCGATTCCAGAATCTGAAGTAGAAGAGTTTGAGTTGCCAAAATTACCATCTTCAACACCTCGAATCATTGAAGAATCTACAATAGTTGAACCAATAAGTCCTAGAACAATGGATATAATAGTTGGTCCAATTGGTAGAAAATTCTTTCCTAGAGTAAAAGATGATAAATTTGGTTTGTATTGGGATAAAAAAAAGAACGGTTTTTATGATTGGAAATTTGCCCGTGAATTTTGAACATAATGATATCATTACTAATGAAAAAACATATGAAGGAACTCAAGGTTTATGGAGATTATTAACAGACCATAACGCTCCAAAAGATAATTTACATTCTGAAGAAGATTTGAAAAAGTATACAGAAATTTTATGGGAATCTGACTCAATTTACAAAAATAATGATCCATCTACTAAGAAGCCTAAGTCAAGTAGAGGTAAAAAATATATGAAATTAATTAAACCAATTTGGGAAAAAACGAATCGAAGGATTAGGTGTAAGAAAATACAGTGATAATAAGATTGAATACAGATATATCGACGATTTGACAAAACTCGATGGAATTATTAATTATATTTATGCTCAAGAAAAGGCTGGAAACAACAATTTTTTGAACGAAAAGAAAGCGATTAAAGATTTTATTTCGAACAAACTTGATGAGGTGATTGAAAACCCTGATGGGATTAAATATTTAAAACGAATTTTGCCGGCAATAAGTTCATCTATGATTGAGGGTAGCGGACTTTTGAATGATTTTATCAACAATTTACCTTTTGAATTACACGTACCAACTTATCAGTATCTGGGGCCTGGCACAAAACTCGAAAGAAGACTAAAAAGAGGAGATCCTGGTATAAATAAATTAGATCAAGCTGCTATGGAACACGATATTTTTTATGCAAATTATAGAGACACAAATTCTAGACATATAGCAGATAAGGTTTTGCAAGATAAGGCAATGGATAGATTTTTATCAAAAGATGCTAGTTTAGATGAAAGATTTGTTGCGCTTCCAACAGCTGGAGCAATGTTTTTGAAGAGAAAACTAGGAATGGGAATCGAAGAGAACTTGAAATTTTAACTATATAAATGGAGGTGAACGTTAATTTCAGCAAAAATCAGAAAGAAAAAATAAAATCCACTTTTAAGAAAAAAATACCCGTTAGTATTCAATTTAAAATAGATCAACTAAAAAATGGCGAAGATAAGATATTTTTAAACAAGTAGACAATACAATAAACTCGAAAAACATAAGAAAAACAATAAAGGAACCAGAATAGGATTTTCTTATAATCAGTTGAAAGAACTTAAAAATGGTGGACTTTTGAAAGATTTATTAGATTTTGGAGAAAATATTCCAGTTGTTAAAAATGTTGTTCCTTAATTCGTAAAGCTGCTCCAATCGTTAAAAAAGACGTGATTCCTATTGTTCGAAACATTTTAAATTGGTTAGATAAAGAGTTGGAAGATGTTACAGGATCTGGATTAGATGAAAAAACGTGAAATCAAACATTGAAAAAAAAATTTTAACCTTTAACATTCAAGGAATTGGAAGAAAACTGCAAAAATATTAAACATTTTAGAAGAATCTTCATGAGAGATACATTACCTGAAAAAGTTAAGAAATTTGAGTGTGTAATTGTGAATTTAGACTCGATTATGGGAAGTGGAACGCATTGGATTTGCTATTATAAAAATGATAAGAATGCATGTTATTTTGATTCGTATGGAAGAATTGAGGACAAACCACCTATAGAATTGATCCAATATTTGAAAAAATCAAGCGTCTACTACAATGATTCTCAGATTCAAGATTATAAAGATCCCCCAATTTGTGGTCATTTATGTGTTTTTGTTTTGAATGAACTGAGTAATGGTAAAGATTTTAAAGAAGTTGTTAACAAATTATTACTTAATAAATATGGATTCACAAAATATTTTTGACGTATTTGGAACACAAATTAAAACAGAAAGTATTCAAAATGTAGATAATAGTTTTGAATTTTGATAGTTTGAGAAATGAGTTTGATAACAAGTTAGAAAATTTATTACAAAACCTTCCAGATTCAGATATGTTTGCGGTGGAGATTGAAGATTTTAAAGCAGAATATGATAACAAACTTGCAAATTTCATGAGTTCAAATGAAGTTGCTGATAAAATAAAAACATTGGAAAAAGAAGTTGATGATGGTGTAAAAAAACTATTTACCAATTTAATGTCTCATATCGATAAAGCTAATAAAATTACTGAAGCGATCAAAGTTGAAAAGAATTATGTTAGTTTAGCTAATAAGAAAAGAATTGTCGGTGTTCGACCTGGTATTGACAAACATGATGTTGTTGTTAAAGAACAAATTTTAAAACCTCTAAAATTATCAGAAAACATCGATATTGTTGATTTACATGATCCGAATGTTAAAAATGCCTTAGATTTTAAAGGAAAGAGAATTAGCAGTGTTAGTAAAGGAATTAATCGATTCGATGTTGTTGTAATGATTCAATTAGAAGATCATATTAAAATGTTTAATGAACTAAAACAAAATTATGAGAATCATAAACAGCATGTTAAAGATTTTACAACAGAAGTCTATGACAAGTTAGAAGTCTATGAAAAACTTGAAGAAAGAAGTAAAAGATCTATAGAAAATTGCGATGAAATTGATGAAAAAGTTATACAATTTGAGCAATATTATAATTCATTTACAGATTCTGTTAATGAGCAGTTGAGAGAAATTGCGCAAAGTTATCATACATATGAAGATAAACATCATGAAAGTGTCGAAAAAAATCGTGAATTGCTTCAAAGTATAGGTGATAAACAATCAATAAATCTTGATATGGTAAATAAACTAGAAGAAAACTTTAATAAATTTAAAGAAGATGTTAATAAAACTTTTGAAAATATTGATAACAGATTTAATGGATTAGATGGTTGTGATGACAAAATTTCTTCTTTATAAATGGCGCTCATATATTGTGTGACGTGTAAGGCAAAAACTGAAACAAATGATATAAAATACTATGCAAATATCAATGGAGTTAAAAGAATTTCTGGAAAATGTGCTGAATGTAACGCTAAAAAGAGCCAATTTATAAAAACTTGATTTTGAAATTTTTTCTTAATAAATAGAGATGGCGGGACATTACAGCGCTTTAAAAGATCAATTCGAAGATCATATTAAAATGTTTAATGAACTAAAACAAAATTATGAGAATCATAAACAGCATGTTAAAGATTTTACAACAGAAGTCTATGACAAGTTAGAAGCCAGAAATAGAAGATCAGTAGACGATGTTGGTGAATTACTTGATAAAGTTAATAAACTAGAAGAAAACTTTACTAAATTTAAAGAAGATGTTAATAAAACTTTTGAAAACATAGACAACAGATTTAATGGATTAGGCGGCTATGATGACTAATTTTCCTTATATAAATGGCGCTCATATATTGTGTGAGGTGTAAGGCAAAAACTGCAACAAATGATATAAAATACTATGCAAACATCAATGGAGTTAAGAGAATATCTGGAAAATGTGCTGAATGTAACGCTAAAAAGAGCCAATTTATAAAGACTTGATTTTGAAATTTTTTTCTTAATAAATAGAGATGGCGGGACATTACAGTGCTTTCGATCTTTTTATAATTCAACACGAAAGAGATTTGAAAAAAGAACATTGGGATGATATTTCTCAAAAATATGAATTATCCGAAGATATGATGAGATTATACGTAAAACATATTGAATTGGTATAACATTGCTAAATATCAAACTTTATCATCAGAGTTCATTCAAGAAAATATACATTATCAATTAAAAGATCATATGTCTGTTCTTTGTCTCTATAAACACTTGAGTATAAAGTTTTTTCGATAAAAATAAAGATACAGTTGATTGGAACAATATTATAGATAGCGGTTACTATCCTGTGCAAATTTTATTGAAATATGTGACCAAGATCGCAAAATTTAAAGCAGAAAATCCTGAATATGACGAAGTTGATCATTAATAAATGACTCTAATCTTTATAATTATTTTACTAAAATTTATATCTTTTCTTATAAAAACGTACATTAGATCGATGAATAAATGATATCTTTCTTATACATGATGTTTACAATTTCTAAATTTTTTCTTAATAAATGGCGGACTACAATAAGTATGCTAGTGATATTGAAAGGGCGGAGTTTAAAAATTTCTATCCAATTAGTAAACAACATTTGAATGAACCGAATAAAAGAACTGAGTTTAATATTGATTTTGGAGATAATTTTTGCTCGTCTAACTTCCAGTTTTATATTTCTGGAACTTTAACAAAACAAGATGGTCCAATCATATCTTGGAACTAATAATGTTAGATTAATCGATAATTTTATACCGTTTTTATTTTCTAAGATTGAAGTAAGAAAACACAATAAATTGATAGAAGAAGTCGAAAACTGTGGCCAATTAAGCACAATTAAAGGAACTATTTCGTATTCATAAAGTGATGTTATTTCTCAAACTTCTAATGGCTTTGAATCAGATTTTAAATTTGGTGTTTTTGAAGCAGCTGGAAATTTATCTCATTTTGGATTCAGGATTTTTTTTTTAATGTTACTATTCCGATCTATAAAGGAGGATTTTATCTAAGTTTTATAAGAGCAGAAGACGATGATGTGATTCTGAAGACTGCAACTGGAAATGTTATGCCTGTTGATGGAAAAATTACAATTACAGATTTTTTTATTAGAGTTCCAATGATTGATTATAAAACCACGAGTAAAATTAGATTGATTGATGAAATTACAAAAAGTCAAAACATTATGTTTAATTTTCTAGATTGGCAATGTATTGAACAAAAAGGTATTTCCGGAACAACTTATTCGTTCGATATTACAAATATTTATAGAAATATCTTCAATCCCAAGTTCGTTATCATAGGTTTTCAAACAGATAGACAGAATAATCAAGAAAAAAATCCTTCAAAGTTTGATAGTTTGGATGTAAAAAAATATCAGAGTAAAATTGAACGGTTCTTATTATCCAGATGAATTACAAAATTTAAACATTTCAGGAGGTCTTTTCAGAATCATGTATCAGATGTATCAAGATTTTAAGAAAGTTTACTGTAATAATAAGGAAATGTATTCCAATCCTAAAGAATTTTTAGCGAATAGACCTATTTATGTCATTGATACAACAAAGAGTTTGACAAATATTTCTGGTTCAAAGAACGATATAATTATCAATATGGATTTTAAAAAAGCTGTTACAAACGCGATTTGTTATGTTGTTGTGGTTTCTGAGAAATCTTTAGCCTATGATGTGATTAAGAACGATATTAGAGAAATTCAGTAAAAATCGCGTTATTATCACTATTATTCATCAGATAATTTTAAAACTTTACAGAACTGTTAAAGACATTGATAAAAACATTGAATTTAAATTATATAAAGAAATATTGAAAAATAGGGATGATAAAAGGAAAAATCTATTTCAAGGTCATGGACCGGAAGTGATGATTTTAAAAAATACTTTAATATTTACTGATCCTATATACCAAATTTCATCAAAAAAGCTCCAAAGGTTCTCGAGATATAAGAGTTTAAAGACAAGGGATGATTGGGGTAGATTTTGAACATTTTGTTATTTTCATGAAATTTTAAGTTGACCTCGCTTGTTTTTGAAGTTTCAGATTTTTCTGATAATTTTTTATTTTTTATGAATATTAAGAAATATGGGATGATTTCACCCTTATGGATAAGTTAAGTCGAAAGAGTTTAGTATTTACTATATGTGTACCAAATTTCATTAAAATCGGTTAAGTAGTTTTTTAGCAACAAGGTTTGAAATAAATATTGATATTCACTTATTTAATATACATTGGAAACTATAACAGTTCTAATATCGATTGCAACCATCGATTTTTATTATCGATAAAACTTCGATATTCATAATCGTTTATCACATGGAAAAAATTTTCATCATGGGCGTTGGCCACGTATAGCCAGTCATGCTAAATCTCCTCTGTTTTAACGAAATTTAACAAGACATATCATCAATTAGAAGATTCTAATGTATTTGCAAGTTAAAGAAAGTAGAAATGGACCTTATATGAAGTAAGAAGATTGTGTGATGTTCTGTGTTTCTTGTTAAAAGTGAAGTGAAGTGTTCCACTGGGCGTTGCCATTCATAGTGTTATTATATTTTATAAGTTACTTTTTATATTTGCGACTAAAAGAAAGGAAAAATTGCAAGAAGATTGTGAATTTGTGTAGATATTCTAAACTGTGATAAAAACATTGTGTGAAAATAGTGTTCATTTGTAATACAGAATTAAGTGTTTTACAGTGATTTCACTGTCGCACACGGCGTGAGCAAACCAAGGTCATTGTGGTGTGAGCAAAGCAAGGTCATTGTTCACGGCGTGAGCAAACCAAGGTCAAGCGTTAGTGACACAAACGCCTCTCACATGTTTCAATAAAATGAGATTCGAGGTCAAGCGTTAGTGGTACAAACGCTCTCAGCTGAAAAGCAGACGTCACAAATCTAGAGTTAATTGAAATAAAATATATGATACCTTTCTTCTTCTCCCATTCCCAATTTCTTAGAAGTTAAGTAGATATCGCAAAAACACGCACACTAACAACACTCATTTTGTTTGTCTTTCATTATATCTTTAACAATAATTGATGATGTTCATATTATTCTCTTTCATTCCTTCTAAAACTTCAAAAATATACTCTTTCGCTGATGAAAAATCTCGATTTCTTTCGGAATAATCTTTGTAATCATAGACAAAATATCCTAAATAGTTGTACAATAGAATGAAATTATTTCTATTTATCTCTGTTGTAGAAATGTGAACACAAACATTTGCGCTGAAAAATTTATATCTCGGCAGAGTTAGTTCCATAATCTCCATTTATAACAAAAAATCTTTTTGTTTAAATGGAAGAGTATAATGCCAACTGTTACAAGTGTTATAATAGAGGAGAAATTATTGATAAAAGATATTTAGTTTGTAGAGATTGTTATTTAATTTTGTATGAAAGACCTAAACCTAAGAAATTTTGAAATAAACTAACACATTTGAATAATCTGCTTATAAAATTACAATACGGAGGTGAAAAACAAACAAAATTTGTTACAGAGTTTAGGAAAATAAAGAAAACTTTTTACTTATCTCTCATAACCCTTGAAAAAATTATTTTCCTTTTCAAAGTATACATTAGGTTTGTAGGTATCGATATACACGTTTATTATGAGAAGATTTTATCTATAATCTTTCACTATTTGGATATTAAATTTGATTACGATTTTAAGCCTGAAATCTTTGATGATTTTATAGTACATATGGAGAAATTAAATGAAGAACCTCGTGAAAAGAATGCGGTTTTACTCACATTCTCCCCGAATTCTTGAGTGATTGTTAGCAAATTACATCATTTCCGTTTATAAGTTTTATTTTATAGTTTATTCGTAGCAGACCAATAGATTGATTCTAAGGAGATTTTACATTAAAACTGCTCAAGAAAGTAGAAGCAAACAGCTATAGATTCGGTACTTTTTCATTCGTGAGTTACTGTTTGATTTTACAGATTCGTTTATTGTCCTTTAAACAGTATTTTCCCTCGATTTACTTTTGGCTCGGAAAGTGTCCTAGAATCGGCACTTTCCTACCTACTTATATATACATATATATATATATATATATATATATATATATATATATATATATATATATGTAAGAATATTAGAATAATATTAGAATATTCACTAAAAATGTAATTTAAGTATGTGGTGCTTTATGGGTAGTAAAGTGCGGTTAGAACACAAAGTGACTATCAATAATTTTCCTATAACTTAAATACCGTTTTAAATCAAATATTTGACTTTGTTAGATGAATTAGGCTTTTCAGACCTACATATCTATACATATTATACATAGGGACAGTAATGCAAATTCAACAATGGTCCCAGAAATAACTTAGAACTTTATAAATTACAATAGTTAACTTTAACTCTGAAAGAAAAAGTAGACTTCTCATACCTACGTATATTTTTAATTTCTTCATCGGATCAACAAGCCAAACTCAAACAATATTTCGGATATATAACTCAATTCAATTCAATTTCAATAACTTATTTATTTCCAAATAAAGAAATTACAATTCCATAATAGATTAATATATACTATAGTAATTTTAAAGTATGATTAAAACAAAAACATTACTTAAATATTGCAAAAAAGTACCCACATAGGCAAGCCTGTGCGTGGGCACGAGTCGTTGAAAAGATAGGTCGACCCACATTGCTCAACTAGAACTCGCTTGAACAAGGACTTCTCATACAGCGAAAAACCAAAAAGGATGTAAGGATTATTACATATATTTTTCTTAACATAGGCAGTAACACTCAGTGTATCGAAAATATCCCTTCGTCTATGTAAAAATTATAAAAAGCCCTATAATTAACAAATCATAGAGCGCTTTAACTTGGAAGCTAAGGTCTTTGACTAAGTATTTCTCTACATTGACCAAACATTTTTAATTATTACTAAATCGTTGGAGTTATTCAATCAAAGATAATATAAAGTGGGATAGATATAAAAGACAACATTTACACCGTCAAATCACTTATTGTCTCACATCACTCTTCGTTAAACTTAAATCCAAAACAAATCATGAATTAAGAAAGTATTAAGTGAGTATCACTTAACTCAAGATTATGTAAATACGCGTAGAATAGGTCTATAGTGTGCCTATTCTACAGGCACACTATAGAAAAGGAAATAAGGAAGAGCCCGCTGATAACTGTAAGTATGAGTAAATACCACTTATGGTACCTTTAGATTATGGTAGATTATGATACCTATTTTAAAGAGTGGCTAGGGAATAAAAGCTTAAGGTTTTTTTGGAGACACTACTTTTAAACTTGTATAGAATAATCATGAAATGTACGAGATTAATAGGCTACTCTAAATCATTTTGATTTTAATCTTTTAAATAAGATTTTGAATTTATTTATAATAGAGCAAGTGTGCTTCTCAAGTACTGCCACTAGGTTATGTAAAGTGTAAGTTAAACTTAAAATTTAACATAGCATATTTACCTTTTACTAAAAACAAAAACACGTGTACGTTTTATAATTGGGTTCACTGGCCTAAGAGTAGGTTTAAAATGTCACTCTCTAATGAGATCCTTCGCATCTGGAGCATCCAAAGAAGTTATATTTAATTATTGCCAGCCAAGATTCTTCCACACTTCTTTTGTCCTTCATATCCGCTTTCCGAAACTCTTGACAAGTTCCTTAACCACTTCAAACACTGACTCCCAACATCGCTTCACTGTCTTTCAAATCTTAAAGCAGTGACAATCTACTCTCTCTATTAATACGTTTAATATTATGCTATAAGCAGTTTACAAATTAAAATTGATTAATTTTTAGTTCAACATTTTATTAGAGGTATTTAACTTTGGCTTAAATGAACTTGTACGCTCTTTTCATCAAAATTAAGATCTTCTTTAATATCATTCGATGTAATAGTTATATTTTAATTATAAAATTTTGGTTTTATTCTAAATCGCTAATTGGATATTAATATTATCGTAGTTGCACACACGGATATACGGACTAAATTCTCACAGACAGGATTTTATACATGTGAACCTCCTCGGGTATTCTGTTGAAGCTATATTTGAATACATGTAGGCTATAAATGAGATAATTATATAATAAGGGTAAAAAATCAATAGGATGTTTTGTACATCAAATGTATATTACACTTTTACATTGCGAATGATTTTAATATTTTGCATTTATTATTTCGTCAACAAAAATATCTAGGGTCTTTTAGATCAGCGTCGTAATGAAAGAAAAATAATATTAATGTGTAAATATATCAATAAATAATAAGACATTCAAAGCCTCTTTAAAATCCATTACATTCCAATAGATGTATTTAATCTCATAACCTTTCAAATAAAAAGTAATTCTAAAACATAACAATTATCTTCGTAAAGATAATTTAATAAATGTTTAATTTTATTAATAATACTCATGCAGAAACATAGATTTGAATAATGATGTTCTGGCATAGTCCTGAATTTTCACTGTTACACACAACACTAGAGAAAACACGTTTACATACAGAGCGTGAAAAGTCATTCTAACTACTATAAAAGTGTATGTGGAAATCCTGCACTACCCAAGTCACGATTCTCCTTAACTAAGATCAAGACGTAATGTCCATTGCAACCAGCTTAAATGTGATCACAAAACGATAAATGATCGTGTACGATAACATTGGATTTTACTGCCACAGAACTTTAGCTGTGAGACTGATTCGGCTAGCGAAATAGTTAAAGCACCATTTCAAAGTCCTGCCGTGCTCTTATAGGATGGTCTGTGCACTACTGTAGGTGCATCCGGCTCAGTCCAATAGTTTTGTTAGACCTGAAATTTTAAAATATGTATTCTATATTTATTTACATGTACTGAATATCCCCAAAAGCCCTCTAAGACAGCAATATTGATAGTAAATATTATATGTATTTCAAACACCATGATAATGGCGTTGTGTATTGTTATTTCTTGAAAGACCGCCATAATGATCCGAAAAAAGTACTAAGATTGTCAATGAACTTAGCCAATACACTAATAAGGTCAGTCTTTAAATCATATTAGAACTTGTTTCAGCATTTCTTGCCCAAGTTATTGGTGATTTACAAATTCCTATGATATTTATATCTCTGATATAGAAACTACGAAATTTTATTTTTAAGTTCGTATAGTTGCCAAAACGGACCGAAATAGCGTACCAAAGCCATCTAACGAACTCAGTCGAGAAATTTATAAGATCTAGCTTTGTACCACATTTGAACTTTTACTTATCCAATTCATGGTGATCAAACAGTTCTTATAGGATTTACATTTGATTGATATTTTTAAAACCGCTTAAGTTACAAAATAGTGTATAAATATTGTTGTGAAATGCTATAGACCAATAAATTATGGAGTTGTGATATTGCATGTCTCAACGGCCGCCGCGCCGTAATGGAATGAAAAGGCATAATAAGCTGGCCAACGAACTGAACTGAAATATTTATATGATTAATTTTAATTAAAAAATCTATGGAGTTATTGACATTTATTGTCTCTACGAAACGAGTTCTAGGTTTTAAAATTTGGTTCGAGATTATAGTAATGTTTATTGTATATTTTCTACATTAATAATGAGGTACGACAACGCAAAATGTGTATTCGGTAAGTTCTTTTTAGTGATTGAATGAAAAAATTAATAATAATGTTAAAGAGGTTAATCAAGCGATAGAAAATACATGTTTTGAGCTTTCTTTAAGATACGTTTTTTGAAACATTTATTTTATCTAATAGCAAATTAACAAAAAGTATTTAAAGATTACGACATATTTTAGTAAGCTAACTTTATTTTTTTAATATATTTCGAGCGTTAGGAAAAAAATATTTTATAATTTATTTAAGTTACATAAATGTAATTACTCCCCGTATGAACTTGGGTATTATTTGTATTAGCCTAAATGCAAGCAATACATAATTTTGTAAATGTCTTTATATTGTTTATTATCATACTCATATAGGAAGTTAAGCTTTCCAATTTATTGAGTTACCCAATACCTTATACATATTGAAAAAAATGAGTAACTTAGTAATGTTAGCATAGTTAGGGATGAAATGATAATTTATAATCGTCTTATAGCGATCTTAGTCTCTCTCCCAAGTTAGTAGTTGGCCAACTCCTGTTATAGTTTATAGATACTGTTGGGTAGAGTTGCTCTATACAATGCTCAGAGTTGAGCACAATGAAGTGGTCAGTCCACTTAGATGTCTTAGTACCAATTGGCTTCATATCAGTTTATAGTAAGGTATCATCTTTAACGCATCCCCACTAAATATCACAAGAATAAAGTGATTTAGTAACCAATAAAAAAAAATAGAAATCTAAATAATCAAATTATGTATGTACGCAGTAAGAAATTAAATAAAGTAATAATCAGTTACATTAAAATAACAAACCATATAAATTGTTCATTATCGTACAAATTATAACTCCACTGTAGAGAGATCCACAAGTTACCCAAAATCCCTTTACACAATTTTATGAGTACTTTAAGTACAATTAATTATCCGGTTTAAAAACGTTTGTTATAGTAGATAGATACGAGAATATTTTCTCAAATCACCTTATTTTTTATTAAATAGCTTATAGTTCTGTAATTTCAATCGTGTATAAAATTTTTTTCTGACTGTTGTATACTAAATGTTTATTACAAGTAATTTTTAAATAATATTAAAATTAGACTGACTTGGAATCAGTTCAACATTACATGCTACGTCAGGTGCTCTTTTGAATACTGGTGAATGAAATGGTGAATACTCCATTATTAGGTAAATGAACAGTTTATTATTTTCTTTTTCTATCAAAATAAGAAAACAATCCGCAAAATCACGCTCAAAATTGTAGAGCGATAAGTTTAAAAACACCAACAACTAAACCGCATACAAAAAACGACACCGATATTCGCGTATCAGAGGTTTTTTAAACGACACCTTCCACTATCCAGTTATTATCAATGCCTTTAATTGGCCACCGAATATCCAATCAAAAGGCCAGAAAGACTCATTGCCAACCGCAATTGTAATCCCGTTATAAAAGTCGAGTTCCAAAACATGTTACAGTGTTAAGAGTTATCAGTTAGTTGCTCCTGGCTTGTGTAAGAGTACATTTAAAGTATCAACATAATCGGTTACATTCAAAGTGTTGGAATTTTAATGACATTATTCAAATCGTTTTTATCAAGCACATTTTTAATACCTATGTTAGTTTTTTGTTATTCGACTTTAAATATTTTCTACAATCGAAATTTGGTAATATTAAAAAATAACAGAATTGATTTTTTATCATATCGATTTAAACTTATCTGATAAAATTGTTTTCCTTAGTTTAAATAGTTCTAGAGATATTAATTAGTTACAAAAAAGGCTAGTGTATAAACAACACATTTTATACCTATATTTATAAAACATTTTTTGCTTTTGAAAACATATGCTACACACACCTATGAAAAGGCTAGTTATGCACACTTATATGTAAATATATTAAGTATAAACACACACATGCGCGCGCGCACACATACTAGCTGCTATTCATTTCTAGTATTTATTATAATTATATTGTTTATTTATGTTTCTGTGTGCGTGTGTGTGTGCGTGTGTGTGTGCGCGCGCGCGCGCGCGCTCGCGTTCGTGTTTTGTGTCAAACCTTTTTATGTCATCAATCCGTAACGATCTTATCTTAATCAAAATTAATCGTTAAATTTGCTGCTAAGCTCTACTCTTAGAAATGGCTGGACCAGTTCGACCAATTTTTATTCCTATTTTTCAAAGCCCAAGGAAGGTCTTTACGGAGACAATAATCTGGAAACGTCTCTAGGATATTATTCGGAATAATTAATGGTAATATTTACGAAAACATTGTTATTTAACTGTTATTAAACAGCAGTTGACACTTTCACCTGAACTTCTGTAAGTTTTTTATGGTAAAAAGCATTGTTTGATCAGTAGTAATTTTGATTCTCAAGTCGAAATTATTCTCAAATTCTTTAGCACAGATTTCACCAGTAACGAATTTAGACCAACTATTGCAGAAAAAAATCGTATTCTGGAATATATCTGGATATATAAGGTATTCGAAACTCGTTGACTCATTTGACACCAATATTAAATTTCATTAACCTAGAAGAGATCCATCTATATTTCTTTGATTTCTAAAATTGGAATTAAAACAACTTTCACATAATTGGGAAGCAGGAAAAGATAGATCGTGACTAAACACAGAAATAGATGAACTTTACAAGAAAAAAACATACATTAAGTAAGCTATTATATGATACTCATCTCAACATTGCAAATCTCTTATAGCCTCAACAACTTTTTGAATTATTTGACAATATTGATCGAAGAATAGAAAATAAAAAAATAATAAAGAAAGAAAGAATTGAGAAGAAACTTATTCAACTCAAATGTACTCAACATCCCACAGAACCAGTAATTGATTTACCCCCTGATACAAAATTCCACCCACGTATTATTAACAAATCAAATACTACATTTACAGAAAATGAAACAGAACTTCTTAACAAGGGACTAAAATATAATTTACACCAAACAAATAAAAAATATTATATAAGCAAACTGATACTGAATAGTGAAACAGTAATTACAAGTTTACCTGCAGACAAACAAAATCAATCAAGAATGTTAGTCGATCAAACAATAGAAAACATTCAGAAAAGTCATAACCTTAACATAGAGAACAAAATACAAAACAAACGTGATTGGCAAAGCATAAAATCAATAAACAACAAAATTGAAAATGATAATTTGGTTATATGTAAAGCTGACAAAGGTAACTCAATTGTAATTTTAAACAAAACTGATTATACAGATAAAATAGACAACTTTATTTCTAATAACAATATTGCAAAACTAAATCAACTGAACCTACAGAATCTTTTCAAAAAGATATCAAGCAATGCATAAACAAAATTAATCATATTTTTCCGAATAACAAAAAACAAAAATTAAAAATGATGAAGCCTACTGCACCAATCCTCAATGGTTTGCCAAAAATTCACAAAGAAAACTACCCAATAAGACCATTAGTAAATTTTCAAAATGCCCCTTCGTATAATTTAGCAAAATACTTGGACAGCAAAATTAAAGAACATTGCAAATTTAAAACTGACATAAGACTAAAAAACAGCATTGACCTAGTAAACAAAATTAATGATATAGATATACCCAACAACAGTAAGTTTGTATCCTTCGATATAACAAATTTATACACAAATGTTCCAATCCAAGAAACAATGATTATAATTAAAAATAATTTAACAGAACAGAACATTCTAAATACACAAGAAATTGAAGAAATACTTGAACTCACAAAAGTAACTCTAAGACAACATTACTTTACATTTAACAACAATTACTACAAACAACATGAAGGATTACCAATGGGATCACCACTATTCGGATTATTGGCTGATATATTCCTTGACAACATAGAATACAAATTCATACTAAGCGATAAAAACGAACATCTAACACAAATAATTTATTATTACAGATATGTTGATGATATAATATTGAATATGTCTATTCAAAGGAAATGAAAGACAAATAGACATATTCAAAAATTACTTAAACCAAATTCATCATAATCTAAATTTTACCAATGAAATTGAAGAAAATAATGCAATAAACTACCTTGATTTGACTATAACCAAGATCAACAGAAAGCACAATTTCAAAATTTACAGAAAACCGACATACACAGATTTAGTTATTCCTTCCTCATCGAATCACCCACATCACCAAAAAATGGCTGCATTCAAATCAATGATCAACAGATTACACAAAATTCCTATGAACACTGAAGATTTGTATAAAGAATTAAACATTATTAAATACATAGCCCTAAATAATGGATATAAACCAAGCATGATTGATATATTAACGAAGAACTACAGAAAGAAAGAAAATAAGAAAAGAGAAGAAAGAGATATCAAATACATTCAATCAGACTACCTTGTTAAACATTGTCACAAAATTAACAAATCATTTTATAAACAAGGATATCAATTGGCTTTCAAAACCACGAACAACCTTGGAATTCTAATCAAAAACAAAAGCAATTCAACAAACCAAAATCAAAATTCAAAATTCAACAATAGTGGAGTATACAAATTAAATTGCAACGATTGTCAATCACACTATATTGGACAAACCGGCCGATCCTTCAAAATTAGATTTAATGAACACATAAAAGCATTGAAAACATCGTCAAATTCAAAATATGCAGACCATTTAAACAACACCGGCCATACATACACTAACATCGAAAACAATCTTGAAATTATACACACAAGCAAAAAAAGTCGCTTATTATCTACTTTAGAACATTTTGAAATCTACAAAAGTGCCAAATTAATCATAATATATTACTATTAAATGACAAAGATTTTCTAACAAAAAATGTATTATTCGATAGACTTTTAAACAATATACATTGATCACACATAAAATTAAATACAACAAATTTAGCCACCAAGTTAGTGAAAAAACACATGACAAATTGGTTTTAGTTATTTATTTTCATAACTTAACCTTAGTACCTGAAGATGAAATCAAAGATTTCGAAATTTACATAGTAACAAAAATAAAAGTTTACAAAAAAATGTTAAAAGGTTTTATTTATATTGTATTATACATATTTATAAAACACTTTTCAAGGCTAAATCTCTAAAATAAAAACCACTAGCCAAATGAAATTTTATGCAAATTATTGTAAATTTTGTAACCCTAAAAAACTATCATTCGGTTTCCTATGACCGTAATGATAATAAAATTGCATATGAACATTTAACCGGAAACGCTGTGTTAGCAAACTACAGCTAGCGAAATATTCCGTCCAATTTTCGTGGATAGGACGGAAATGAAGCTAAACTAATGTTTTATGGCATAAAGATAGTTGTTATATTTATTACAAATTCCTCAACATAGATGTAATTATGGTTTTTCGTAGAATTTATTGAAAAGAATAATTCTTGTCTATCATATGCTTCGTATTTGCATTGAAATATACGAAAGTGAAGCTGCGTATGTGGAAAAATATAGAGCCATTTAACAACAGAAAGCTTTTAAAAGAGTAATGCATCGCCGTTGTAGGAGAAAATATAGTCAGCTGTCGCGGCTGCTTGCGATACCTGGCTGGTGAACGAGAGTGTTTTGTTCGTTGAATCGGTGATGCATCTTACTGGATGTGTCAGGCTCTTAGGGTTATTGCATTAAAATTTCCATGGATATATATTAATTGAACCATAAACTAATGGCAACGTCAATTATTTCTCCAGAGCATAATTTGTTAGAATTTTGAAATAGAATACATTTTAGTTATGAAAAAGACATATCTTGTTATAAAACGTTAAAATATTTAAAATAAGAATTCTTGCTTTAAATTTAATCCTTATGAAACCGTTCTTAATTACAGAAAATTCAATAGCACCAGAATTATGCTTAATTATACAGGGATCAATACATATTAATATACATGGTAATGACGTGACAAACCAGAGGATAATCTTGTTACTTGATAAAAATGTTTTTTAGATTTTGTATAAGCGTTATTTAAATAACGTTATTTAAATACCAAGTAACTAATTTCATTTTGTGACATACTTTATAACTTCATTTTCAGCTGTGAAAATGTGTTATGATATATAACGATATATTAAATCCGTAATAAATTATCAATATAGTAAAAACATATTTAACAACATTAGGGAAATCACGTAACTCAAAAGTATGACACTTTTATCAAAGTGTCTTCATTATTTCATAAAATTTTCAAACTAGATCATACTTTAAAGACAAAAATTAATTCTCATTAGTGGCAAAACGTATTGAAGGTAAAGAATAAATATACTCTCTACTGTTATGTGGTAAAAGTAATGTGTTAAGGTCATACACATGTTGATTAGTATCATGACTTTATACTTATGGGTCACAATAAGAAGTGGAAAAGTTTGTTTTGGATCAAGTTATCAATTATTTTATTTCATTATGAAATTTTCTACTAAATTTATTTAGGAACTTATCATATACTAAAAAATATTTTAACCTTTCCAGCGTTATTGACGCGGATCCGCGGAGGGCAACTACAAGCTCAAAACGTTATTGCCGTGGATCCGCGTTTTTTCATTCTTTATTTTCTTACTGCTATGTTAGTTGAATATTTTGCTGTTAGATGGTCCTAGTCGTCATGCGACATACAGACGGGTTTCCCTGCCTCGAATTCTGTTACAATGGGAGTGGCAGTTGCTTCTAATTGGCCAAACACTGTCTAGCGGGCGTGGCCCCGCGCCTTTCACAAAGTCATTGACGGGAGCTGCCGTCAAGGCATCTAGCCAGTTGTTAGTGAGAAGCGTCCGGTTACACGCATATGTATTTCGGTTTATCGCTAATTTTCTGTTGTGTCTTATTCTTTTTAAAGTAAATTATTCATATTAAATACAGCAGTTTCCAGTATTTATTTAGTGTTTTTTACCATTATTCGTGTGAATTGCCTATCCAGACGATTCGGAATTTGAAGATTTGGTAATTTCTGAGCAATTACTTGGTCAACCCCAAACTTTTTAATATTTTACTACGGTATAAGGATGTTATCACAAAGCAAGAAACATAATTCAAGCCCTGCAAGGCTGTCCTACACGTTGCCGAGCGATAAGAAGGTTCAAAGTCCACGCGATAAACAGTGGCTTGCGGGAGACGCGTGGAATGTCAGTTGTGACAGCCCGCCACTAAATAAACACTCTTTGTCTACTTTTGTATTTTTCTAATTTTATTGGTTTGTAATATAGTATACGTTTATCTATAAAACTGTGTTTCATTCCCATACTTACTGAATAAATTATAAAAATATTAGTGACAACTACACTGCTATTCTACGATATTCTCAAAAGTTAAAAATTATCCTAGGTAATCCAAAAAAGGCTAAACGAATTTTATTTACCGTTAAATAACTCTATTTTGACATATAGAAACGAAAATAAATTTAACTTTACACATTGGAAATTTAAAAAAATTGTAAACTTTATCAAAGATCAGGTCTAATTTTTCATGACGCTTAAAGGGTTAAATGTCTGGTAAAACGCTTATTGTTATGTTTAATTGCCTCTATTAACCTCTAGCTCTTGATACCTATTAACGTCATTATTGTCAGTGATTCAGAATAAATTCATGGTTTTATTGCTTTGACTGAAAATGCCCACATGTAAGTTCAAAATACTTAATGATGAGAAAAAGTTTTGAAAAGGAATAAAATAATTATTTTTTAAACAGGCTCAATATGCTAAATTTGTATACACTACTGAAGTCATCTCTAGGAATTCAGACTTTAGTGGAACGTTTCTGTTAGAAAATCTTCTCAGTCGGAGTCGAAAATTCCATGTTGTTTTCCCTGTCTTCCAAACAGGGGAAGAGGCTATGCTACAACATACTTTTATTAAATAATTAAATATTCTTTGCATTTACATTATGTTCACGTATTACTGTATTACGTATAGGTCTCAGATTGCTAATGAACATCATTAGTGTAAATCATTATATCAACGTAGTGTTTCAGTATGTTTTAAGATATCTTAATCCGAAATGTCTGATAGCATTTTTTGCTGTCTAGGAATTAATAAAACCTTAAAATGAATGATTTATCTCTGTTTTAAAATGCAATTACATTTTATCACATCACAATTTTCTTTTTGTTTGTCTTTCTCTGATAGGAAAGTGACACTTCTAATCCACAAAAGGCTCTTCTTGAAATTTACAATTCTGACACTTGATATATCTTACATTCGGCAGAACTTCAGCTACAGTTCTCTGCAACACAAACAATTTGGTATTCCAATTTATTCTGCCGGAGAGTGTATTGTTAGAATTGCTAATCTGAGACCATAAAATTTGGTGAAACATTGTTTAAAATGAAATTGGTAATGTGTTAATGGACAGTAAATAAACAACCTGAATGTCACAATGTTTATTGTTAGTTATTCAACTAAAACATTTAATAGATATCTTACATTTATATTATTTAAAAGGCTCACTAAAATTATATCACTTATGAGAGATTACTGTAACTATGTTTTATTTGGTAAATTAGTAAAAATACTCTCGTTATTATAAATATAATTTTTCAGTGCCAATACTCTAGACGTGTTAATTTTAGCAAAATAACGGAGTATTATCGTTAATTTTAACAATGTCTTATTAAATTAAAATATAATAAAAGTTGACCGCGGGTTCGTTCGTAGTTTCATAGTAAGCAACATGAACATAGTATTCATATTATTTTTTTAATTACGTATCAAACACTCCTGTATTGAATTATAGTCATATATAATTATAGAAGAGTGAAAGTCTCTTCTGAATTCGGTGAGTGAAACAGTTTTTATAAGTACTCATTAAATAAATCGAGGTTTGTGCAACATTCCATGATACTTGACAGATTAGTCTCAATTATTTCAGTAAAATTAGGAGTATGTTCGTCCAGTGTGAAGGAATAATGTATTCAGTAGTATTGTTATTCAATGCATCAAAGTTAAGCGAGTATGTGAGTATCGCATAGTTTTAAATCCGCTTACGTGGCGCTTTTAAAGGGAACTACACTGGTTTTATTAAGTATCGTATTTGGCACAATATCACTTCAATAATAAACATTTCACCGAAATTAAAATACTGCAGAATTTCCGCGTTCACTTGCATCGGAGAAGGCATGTACTTATTTGAGTTTACTTGAATAATCTCCCAAGAATATCGTACAATCATATTCGCCCGAACAGAACATGGTTAAAAATATTATATCCTTTATATATGAAAATGGTTTTTTTTTATATTACTTATGCATAAAGTTTAATCTTTGTAAATGAATGTGGGATTTTGCTGAAACATATTTACGAAAAGCCGGTTTAAATTAAATTTAAATTTATTAATGTATTACACAAATTCAGATGGTTGCAATGACGCTCTTAGCTTATGCATGGTCTAATGAACATCTTGAACCAAGTTTAACTTAAGTGATTGTTTTAATATTCAATCCTAGTAATCGACTTAGAAGTCTGACCTAGATATTCTATTGTCAAAACCTGAAATTAGTCTTTGTAATTATCGTTCAAATTAAATCCTTCTCAATTGAATTATAATTTATAATTACAAATTTTGATTTCAATGTCGTTCTTGTATAAGCATATTATCCCTATCATACTTCTTAATGAATTTTATACTGCTTTGGAAACATTTACATCACGTGCTTCTAATATCACAAATGACGTGATGGTGCATTATTCTTTCTTTAAAAGAGATTTAAAATCATATACTAGTTGTCTTTGCACGCATTTAAAACATCATAATACATACGAACTTTAGTACAACACTTACGATGCAATATGATGGAGCCCTATGATTTTTTTCAATATTGAGTCGTCAAACTTCATGTATATATTATTTCAATGTTAATGATTAAGAGTATTAGAGGTAAAGTTCGAAGCACTGACAATTCGGAACCAATTAACTTAACAGGTTAAAGCACTCAGAGAGAATTGCATCTCAGTTACGACAGTAATGAGATCGTTTATAGACTAAACGAAAGAAACGTTTCCCGTCACTCAAAAACAAATGACATTCTTCAGAGGTACATTTTACACTTAATTAAATATTTCTTGGCAAATGGTTTCCGTCTTGCTTTCATAACACGCGATGACTGATGAAGGATATATCAGGTAAAATAACATACGTTTTTTAAGTTATTTTTACATATAATTTTATATTTAAATTGAAAATGATTTTCATAACGCTTGTTTTACGTTATTATTATGTAACACATTATTATTATTATGTTTTCTATATTCATTTATAATATCTACAAAACGTTAATAAAATGAAAAAAATATTTAGATATATGTAAATAATAATATTAATTTGAAACTTCAGAAAACAACCAATATTGTCATTACAAAACCACCTGATTCTATTATATTATTTAGAAAAATAGTTTCTTTGATACTATATTAGTCCATTAAATAAGTGTGTTTCGTTATAGTCAAAGACCTGAAAGCCAATTGTCTAGGCTACTATTTAATCACAAAAAACAACATTTCTTGAACTGGAAAGCGAAATTTCTTTTAAGAATGAAATCAATCGCCAGCCACACCTGTTTTAGTGGAGGACGAAGTGGGAAAGTATCAAAATGTTTAAAAGTATAAAACATTTTTCTTTAGATTGCACTCTGAAAATCTACAATTGGATACGTAAAATATATGTTTGTCAGAATACCCTGTGCAATCCGTCGAAGTAGTGACTTTCAGTCTATGTATCTAGTTTATATAACTGTGATATGGCTTTTATTTATTTTCCTGGTGTTGATTTGGTGCAATCCGTCACCATTGCTCCTATTGTATGATTTGAAGTGTTAAGCTAGTAACACGAAAATAAAAAAAAACTAATGATTTTTTTTCTTTCCCCAATTTAAGCAGCTCCAAACCAACTGACGACCGATATCTTTCTAATTAAAAATTCCTATATTGAATTCCTGAAAAATAAATTTTGAGTTTATACAGAGTTAGTTGGCAGCATAGATCCTGACTATCACCAGGTAAATAACAGTACTGTTTGATAAATATTACTGCGTTGAATTATTAAGTTCAGTAATACAAATAATAAGACGTTTAACTTTTTATTTTATTTTCTGTATGGTTAAAACTTTGGTTTAAAACTGTATGGTTTATTTCACCACGGCAAGCAAAGTTCGCCTCGGCTTTAACACAATTGCTCATAGAAACAGCCACTTTTGCTCCTATCTGTAAAGGAATGTCAAATTATCCAGTACTACAGCCGATAATATTGCGTTTACAGTTTAATGTTGACGTATCACAACAATATCCGGTCGCACTATGTTAAATAAACAGACCGCGGTACTTTAGTAACCTGGGAATCGTGTTAGAGCAACAACGATCTTAATATTACATTTACTACCATTAGCACACACAGAACACACCAAACAAATGCGTTTAATTGTGCATCTACACACAACTGACCAAATAAATTATGTTCTAGTCTAAACAAGATAAGTATTTAAGTTTTTATTTTAATTTTGATAAATATAAAAGAAAATCATGTGTACTTTAATATAATAATTCAATATCAGACATCCATACGTGAGCGTATAGTGACAACAAATATTAAAGCTAATTCCTTAAAACTAAATAATGTAAATGTTCCACAAAATTAAAAAATATGAGGTTTTGAGCAGTCCTTAAGTTAAACTTTGAGTGTTTGAACTAAAAATGATGCTCCTATATCTGAAAAAATACATGTAATTAAAATAAAAATGTATTTATAACAATCCACTAACTAAATTTTTGTAATATAACGTGCTCTTAACTAAAAAAGGAAAGTCCATTAAATAAAAAACTGAATGTTGCAGATCCGACTGACACACAGAAAATTGTAGTTACAAAACAAGTCTGAAGTACTCGTTTTATTTTGAAAGAATGCTTTAACGATAGATAACAAACAGTATGTTTACACGTAGAACAGTGTAGTATTGATTTTAAAAACAATTTCGGTTCTATGTAAACATTTACATCGTGAAATGCGTATAAAAAAGTGTCCATATTTTATTTTACAAAAACTTCTTAACACCTGAATTACCATGAGACTGACAACTCATAGAGTTTGGGATTGTCTGGTTTCTAATCATATAAGAGAGAACCTTCCCGATTCTACAGGATCTTCCAGAGACCAAAAGCAAATAAGAAAGGAACGCTTCGAGATGCTGAGACCTCTAAGTGTGTCATATCTCAGAGATTCAGAAAACTCTAATGTGCCGAAATTTACTGGAGATCGGGACTCCCATGGGAAATATGCTTGGAACTGACAGGAATTTATCTCAAACGGAAATCTTCTACTGTCTTAAAAAGGCAAGAAACACCCATAGATTAAAGTTGAGCAACATATTTTTTGTAATGTTAATTTTTCTGTTATCTTAAAATTGAGAGTCTCATGGGGGAGAGATTACATTGTGCCCTTATCATCTATTTCTCCAAAAGATGTGGAGCAGCGTAAACAATGTTTTAAGACCTTATTGCTGATTTTCTTGATGGTCTTAACAAATCCCACTAATTTTTAGGCTACAATATTCCAGATGCCAAAAGTTCCTGGATGCCGAAAAACCATACTAATTACTAATTTTATTACTGAAAACCTGATAAAACTTAATTTGTTAAAGGATTAAAGCTCCAAAAGGTATAAAAATCGCGTATAGTAATCAGTTCTACAGGTTAGAGTTTTTTATATGATACAATTTTAAAGGCGGTACCTAGCATAGACAGACAATGTCATATGCCATCCAAAAACTGCGATTTAAAAGTCTCAACGTTCAAGGTTAAAAAACTCAGGTGCCTGGAGCTCTTGGTATTTTGAAGGTTATGGTTGGTTCAATTTAATGCAGTATTTAAAATAAGCAACTAATTATTAAATTAACAGTAAATTAGGATACTCCAGGTTATAAAAACTTCTAGTCGTAGAATAGCTTTGTTAGTAGTAAGATACTCGATGTAAGCGACGGACTTATAGTCAGAACATTTCTAATGGTCAGGAGCTGCCAGTGGTTCTATGAATGAGTTGTTGCAAAACTTCCATTTGTCATAGATATTGCGATGATGAGAATATCCCAAAGGAATAAATATTTGAATACGCAAGCTCCAAGTTAAGATGTTGTTTTAAGTTGGTAGACTGTTGGCGTTGGCCACATATTTCTAGAAGAAAAGAAAATTTTCTATGAACTTATTCATACTAAGATTTTACCAGTTTTTAACGTCTTACATTGAAAGTAAAGGGTTCTTCTTAAACCTCAAAAAGCTCATCAGGCCATTTCCAATTCTGGCACTTGACATTTCTTACTGTTGAGAGAACATCAGTTACAGACTCTCTACAACACAAACAGTTTTGGTATACAAATTTATTCTGGCTGGGGGTGTATCGTTAGAATTGCTAATCTGAGAGCATCACATTTGGCGAAAATTTTTTCAGGATTAAATTCGTAATATGGTAATGGACGATAGTAAAATTACTATTTGTATTTCACACTTTTTATTGTTCCTTATTTGACAGACAAAATGAAGGGATTTTATTAATATGTTTTATATTGAAATTATGTAAAACGCTCACCGAAATGTATTAGGCATAAGAGAATACTATAGTTTTTTCTTGTGTAGTACAATTTTAGTAAGATTATTCCCATTATTAAAAGGGACTAATCTTCTTGTATGGTTATAATCTTAATGCTCTATAACTGTTAATTTTTTGTAAGCAACATTGTTTAGTTGTTCTTTTTTAATTGGTTTTATTAAATTATTATGTACTAGAAATTACCAGCGGCTCAATCGCAATTTCATTGTAAACAACAGGAACACCATATGAATGTTCTTTTTAAATTACATACCATACACTCCTATGATGGTCCTGTGTATTCAGAGGTTATGAGGCCGGGGAATGAAACAGTTATTATAAGGACTTAAAAAATAAATCAAGTTTGTCTGCAACACTCGATAATACTCGATGATACAGTATCTCCAATTCTCAGTAATACTGGAAGTATTTCGGGCTAGAGTGGAGATCAAAATACTGTTATTACTCTTCTTAGTAAAAGCAGTTATAATGTAATAAGCTGATTAAAAAATTGCTTGTAAAATTGGATATAAATTCAGTGTTTAGGGTTAAGAGGATAAAGAAAGGTTAAAGAAATACGACTTGCGCTGGATTTCCGTGAGCAGGAGCACTTATAATTGCAGCGGATTGTATTTCTTAAAAAGCTAAGTTTGGTCAAAAACGTCTACTTCTGGCGCGAGTTATGTACTTGTATTTTAAAATACATCACAAGTAAACATAAAGATTTAATGGTTTATTTTTTAAATATGACAAATATTCCTATAATTATTTTTGTTATCCAGTGGTTTGTATTCCAACTAAAATTAAATTTATTTTATTCAATTTGGATGAAAAATAATCAAGAATCATACTTTCTAGCGAAGTTTTTAAAAGCAAGTTTAAGATTGTTGTTAAGGACGTTCAATAAAAATAAAAAAATCATGGGGTTTTCTCAAAAAATGGCATAAATATAGTATCTACTATATAAAATAAAGACAGAGTAATCAATGTAAAGAACGAAAGTAAATATACACCATCGGTAAAACTATTTTAGTATGCGCTTGTCCTATTTCGCGTAAATCTTTGTACAAATGGAATGAACTGTAATAAAATTACTTAGAAATATTATAAATACATCCATCTTGCTTGTTGTTCTTATGTAAAGAAATTCCAAGTTTAAAAAATGAACTTTTCTAATTTAAAATTGCACATATTAACTATTAGCACCTAGTCAAGTGAATGTAGCTCACATTAGACTTTTTGGTAAAATATAAACTTAATTATTCCATACAAAAGTCCAAACTTAGAGATTATTACCTATTGTTCAGGGTGAGTGGCTCTTGGTGTGACAAAATTTTTTTGCTTATAATGCAATGTAAATGTGATACAATGGCGGTTATTAAAAAGTTTAACTCCAAAAATTAAGTCTTAAATGAATTATTTTCAGTATTTCTAAACAAAACCTGTGTTTTTGTACGTAAATCTGATATTTCTCAGCAACAATTTGGGATTGCTCAGAAACCTTTATCTTTAAAACGTTTACTGCAAATTACAGCCAAAAATTTGTATTCTTTTATTTAATGCATAGAGGATAATGTTTGTTTAATTATTATCGTGATTATAAGACCAAACCACATGATTGCTCATTTATTAGCTGAAAAAATACTCATAAATTACTTAAATAGGCAGTGGCATGGGTAGTGCGCCGCCATTTTGCAGCTTGGAGAAAAAACCTGGAGGCGGGGACAACTATTACTGTGCTTTTCTATTGAGGGATATATGCTCCAGCAGTTGCTGCACTCCACCGGCAAAACTGGGAACTACTTACTCCCAATAATAACCTAAATGTTTAAAAGCGAATATATATGTCAACAGCGTTTTTAGCAAAGTAAATATTGGCGGTTATATTTGTCAACAGCGCGCGAAGGGTTAAATCATTATATTTACTTTCAAGTTGAATTAACAAATATAGAATAAAAATATATAACAATACCTATTCACTTTAAAAAACTTTAATTCAAATTTCTTGGCTTACGAAATGTGTAAACTACAACCTATCATGATGACTATATTTACATACTTTTTTTTAGAAGAATGTCTGAAACACGACAGTAAGATAATTAGTTTATGTTACTATTTTAGATATGGTTTATAAATATAAACTTACCTTTTTATATATTGTTGCTATCTTTGTGATCTCAAGAAATTCTAAATATCGCTACAATTCATCCCACTGTCTATAGGTAATGTAGTATGTAAAATTTAGTACTACCTATTTAAGTAATTTATTAATATTTTTCAGCTAATAAATGAGCAATCATGTGGTTTGGTCTTATAATCACGATAATAATTAAACAAAACATTATTCTCTATGCATTAAAATAAAAGAATAAAAATTTCTGGCTGTAATTTGCAGTAAACATTTTAAAGATAAAGGTTTCTGAGCAATCCCAAATTGTATTTCCAAGCGCGCTAAAACGTTTTAGGTTAAAATATATGCATCTACATATTTTCCTATTAACTCAGTACCCTTAGAAGTGGCGAATTTATAAATACTGATACACAAAATAAATGTTTTTGTTGTAATATGTAATTGTATATGTGTTCTAAAATTTTATATTTCTGATGTGGTATACTCTGTTAATTCTGTTACAAAAATATATCAGAATACCAAAAGTTTGAGTTACGCCTATTCTTAGACATATTGATATATTTGCATTTTACATAATTCATTCGTTAGATTGATTTTCTGTGTAAGGTTAAAAATATAAAAAAAAACTTACTGTTGATGGGATTTATGTTGTTTGCTACCTTCAAATTACTATATTGCTTTTACATCTGGGTGTCACTATAGTTCTTCCTCTTATTTGATACTTTACATAACTTCAATAACAGTTACATCATACATACATGAGTTTATCCAGCACGAGACCTATGAGTGTTCTACCAAGTTTTTTATTCCTAATTATATCTATAAATTTATATAATAATTTAATTGTCATAAAAAAATCACGTATTCGAGAAAATTTTATATCCATTTATATTTAATCCTTGGTCACCTGATAATAAACTTAAAGTGTATAAATGTAATTTGTAATTTTTGCAAAATTTTGTTCTGTTTCTAATAAAAAAGAGTTTGATATGTACAACAATAAAATAATAACCCATCTAGTAATAAATAGTTTTGCGGGATTTTAGAATTAGGCACCGAACTAATAACAGCGACCACTTTCATTAACAATAACCGTTGATTTTTCATTTTGAGTCAGAGAAATTTTAGAGCCGCTGCTATAGACCGATTAAATGTGTTTTATTTCAAAATTTGTTTTCCTAATAATTAAATAAACACTTTGACCATTTATAAGGTTTCAAAAGGTTAAGAACCTCTATAAAAGTCGTCTTCCGTTACAATAAGTTTCCAATAGAGCTGTGTAGTGGGTACAACAGTTATCGCAAGATAACCGGATCAAGATACGTTGAGTGTGGCTGCTGCTTAGATGGGTGACCGCTGAGCGGTCCTGTCCTGCAAGCGGCCCGCCTGCCCGACCGTTGGTGGTCGTTCGGTAGTTACGTTTAAGCCGTTGGATTCGTAGGTTAAGTGTTAGGTAGGGCTTCTTAGCCCTAGCTTTGCCCGGTAAACAATAAACTAATAAATAAACTATTACAAAATAATGAAACATTAATTTGAATACCGTACTAACTACTTTTATATGGAAAACTAGCAGTTTCCCGCGGTTTCGCACGTAATGTCCTGTACAAACATTACACTATATTCATGTATTATTTTTTATCACATTCTAAACATTCCTGACATAATTGATAGTCGTTCCTTCGTGAGCCTCTCGGGCGCATTATGAAGGTATGTACCATGTTTCCTGCCTCTATCTTTCGTGGTTTTTGCTAGGTGTTGATAAGTTATTACGTACAATTAATCTATATGGATGGATCTTGATAAACTAGTTAGGTTATAAAACAATCAAATTCGATCTGTTAAAATAAATTTTCTGTGTAAGATATTTATAGTATTATTGTGGAGTTTGCTTCGTGCTACGATCAAGAAACTCTATCAACAAAAACAAATTTCGATCACAAATCGTCTTTTTTCGGCTCTTTTAATTTACCTTCGATATAAGCAAATTCGATTTCCTTATGTGCAAACATTCACGGCCTTGTGGTGGTTTTATAACAGCGTTTAATAGTATTTGTATTGCATTAGATAATTCATTTTTAATTTTTAATCATTGGTGCAATTTAAATTTAAAATAAGGCAATAAATTATATACAATCTGCATTACAATACTGATCAAGCAATTTACAATAATATTTTTTAAATGTAGACAAATGTTTCTGCCTCTTTGATGAACTTCAGCTGAAAGTATTAACAGCTGTTAAGTATCAGTTCACTTTGTATTACGTTTTGTAGCGCAGTCTGTCGGATCGAAGGTAAAACATTCCAAAATCAAAAACAGTTTATAAATAAAAAAATAATTAAATAAACTATTTCAATCGAACCAAATCATGAATCTAATCCGTTCTCGAATCCCCTTCAACACACACACAAACTTTAGCAAAATTATTCCAGTCGTTTAGGAGGCGTTCAGTCACATACACACAAACACAAGAAATGTATATATATATAATGATTTCATCTAATGCTAAATGTTATTGTATTGTATATTGATAAGGTAAAATTCTAATGTAAAATTACAATTAAATATATACTAAGAAATCTTATATTTAAAATGTATTTATTAAAACAATATATATTATTTTTGGTAAAATCTTCGGCAACTTTTGGATGTATAAAAATAAAAATCACCACAATAAAAAATGCAGGTTGAATATATAGAAATTTGGTTGCCGCATAATTGTAATGGGTGAAAGACGTGCAGAGTAATTAATTGTAAAGAATTCATTTTTACGTGATAGAGTTATGTTTTTATGGAGCGAGAGACACTAAAAACGGTCACGCACATTTTTGTAAGTGTTTGCAAAAAGCAAATTATTGTTATAGATATTGGCATTAGCACCACACTGTAAGGACAATATCATTAAGAAAACCCCTTGTCTAGGTCAGACGACTGATGTATATCCGGTGCCGTTTGAGAACTTCCGCATCCGGCACTCGAGATTGTTTCCTTCAGTGTTTTCGAATCAGAGAGACTTACTGGTTAAAATATGCCAAGGTTATGTCTTGTGAGACCCACTTTTAGATTATATTACAACGGTAATAATTATAATTTACTAAGAGTTACCAAGCTTATGATTAAAGGGATAGAAATATGTCTGTATGTATATCTGTCTTTCTGCTCTTAGGACTCCTATAAAAAACTGTCTAACCTCAAAAAATTAGTAAAACTAAATAAGGCAGGCAACTTTTATGATGAAATGCTTGTAGTTTGAAAAGGAACATGTTGGTGACATGTTCTGAAAGGGAAAACTTTGCCTGTAGCTGTTTTCTTGTGATAGCGGCCAACACAAGTAACAAGTGACAGGCATCGCCAGTTATTGTTGTGACACTTTATCTCTAACATCAATAAAATGATTCTTGACGTTTCAATCTCATGTTTTATTGTACTCATGTAATGTGATCACATCCAGAGCCCTCGCAAGTTTACTACAGTCCTTATTTACGTTACTTCAAATTGGTCAATTACTAATTATTGTCTTGGTAGAAAGAAGTAAATTAATAGTTCATTCATAAAATAAGATTCATATAATCGTGTCGCATAACAGCCTTTTCTGAGGCTCAATGCATAATTTTATTCTTTAGCCCATTTAATTATTGACAGATAGAAAAAAAAAAACACTGAAAAATAGATTTAAACGTCCACCAGTAACCACAAATCCCTTATATGAGCCAGCTAAATTTCTATGGTAGAACGTGAACCATCGTAGAACTATTGTCAATGTAAAAATGAAGTTTCATGACCAAATTTTAACTCAAGAGATGGAACCTATCTGAAACAATCTTATCACGTTGGAACATTTTATAAACAATACTAGATTTATCTACTTAAAATTATTCCTATTTATGTAAGAATCTTCATTTCTATAGTTTTTTGAAATGCTAAGCTAAATATATTAATGTGGCACATTTTAAACTTCTTATGATTTTATGCGATTTAAAGCACATTTATTTCTCCTTATGATTTCTCGTTTCCATCATTGTTATACATAAAAGCAATATAAAGGTTTCCACTTACGCTCAGTCAAAATCTCATGGTGTGACATGCATCTTGATTAAAATCATGCACGATTTAAAGTCATTGTGTCAGTTCTTTTTCGAGATATCTTACACAGAAACAGACAAATAGACATAAATGATATTTTTTCAGCCTATCAATTGATAAGCTAACGATCACACAGTAATTAAGTTTTCTTGTTTATGTTTAACCCTTACATTACCAAAACATGGTTACCTAGGTGCGAATTTTGAATTCAACATTATATTTCTTGTGTATGGGGTAAACTACTTAAGTTGGTATCTGATATGTTAGATAAAACTATAAAATATTTGAAAACTTTTATTTGCCTAATAATATATTTTATTTGATTTCAACTATTTCAGTAAAATACAGAAAATCTCAAAGTCCACAGTAATTTTGTCTGAAGATTATTGAAGCTGGATTTTTACATGGCTTCTTAATACACTGTCCCTAGATTTCCCTAATAACGGTTTCAGATATAATTACGTTGTTTAGTACGTGAATTATTTATCAATGTGATCGTTATTATTAAAATGAAGTTATATAATATCGTATTAAATCGCATGATAGCTCATGAAGCTATGAAGCTCATTTTTATGATTCTCATTACTTATTTTGTACTCACGTTTGTTTGTATAATTACTAAAATTAAATTATAAATGTTTACAGGATATCATTTTGGTACGTAAGTGTTAATAGAACTATTGAAAAAGAGAAAATTAGATAGCTATAAATATATCCTGATATACCGGCATGTGCAGTATATTCATGTCCTAAGTAATTCAGTGTCCCACAGAAAACTAGGAAGCCGCAACCGCCGAACTCTGAACAAAGTTGTATTGTTCGCGAACAATGGGGCACGTGAATGAAGCCAGAACTCACTTGAATGCTAAAATATTCAGGGCAGGTGTAACACTTAAGTGTCTACTGTCTCTCCGTTAAATTTCAAAAATATGCTCTTATTTTTATCAAAAGCTGTTATGCATCAATTATAGTATTTTAAAAAACTCTTTTTTTATTCTGTAGTAACCTTGTCCTAATAACAATATATATTTGTAACCTAAACAATTGAAGAGAAAAAATTTTTTTAGTACTCATACACATCTTTATTACTTGTACAAAATTTATTTGATTAAAACTTTTATTAAAGAAAGTCAATTAATTTTAAAAATAGTAATAGGTACAGTTAAAAATCGAAAACAAATTGTAGATTATGATATTGACAGAATCGAACCAAAAGATACATTATAAGTATGAAAAACGTAATTTAATCCTCAGAATGAGAATTTAATCTAAATTATAGCTTATTCATAGACAGATTTGTACAAATGATCACTAAGTAGTTTATGTTATGAAACATACTTTCAATCATTTACCGGTAAACACACTATTTATTTTGAAAACAACTTCATAATTAGCAGTACAGAAGAAACGGAATATTTTTATTTTACAGCGTGAATATAAAATTTAAATAAATGCTAACATTAGAAGGACTAACTTTATTAAATATAACTCAAAAATTTTTATATTCAGAATTAGTGAGATACAACGTAACTTTTACAATAATATTAAAAAATATAAGGAAAAAGTGTGCAGAACCTGGAATTGAAATTATTGCATGTAGCAATTTAAATATAAGTATAAATGTACAGTATTTTATATCTCCAGTCATAAGAACTTTTTTTATCAAAATTGTGTTATAGTGTCAAAAAACGTTAAAAATTGCCTTACACTACAATCTGGTATTTTCAAAAACTGTATAAATAATTTAGAACAGTAAAAGTGCTTATGTAATCTTTAAAACTTTAATGTAATATTAAAAATAGTCTACGAAATTTAAGTACAATATCATAAATTAATATTTTAAAAAATTTAAAATTATAATAGTAAATAAATTTAAAATCTTTTTGAACGTCCGTGAATGAAGTATAGTTTTGCAAACAAACCGTCGTCGTGTCTACATCTAGTTAGTAAATATTTTGAGTAAGTAATAGAAATAATTTTGTATTATTGGTTAAAAATTTGATAGATATATTTGCAAATAAAGCTATGCAACGTGGATCAAAGACCTATGTCAACATTGTCTTGATTTATGGCAGAATATATAATAATACTTCTTAACAGAGCAGTAAAAACATAAGAAGTTTCACACTTTAAAATATATTTCGTATCTTTTAATGATTTACTTATCAGTTAATATAATTAGCTTTATTTACACAAACGTTACTAAGAGAGTAATAGCAGATATCTCATTTTCTTGACGGATACTGTTTTCATTAAATATTTTAGTAATGATGCTCTTTTAATAAAACAATGATCTTATAAAGGTTATTTTCCATCCCAACTTAGTTTGGCAACTCCAGTTATTGGCTATAGATACGGACATGTTGGGCGGAGTTGCTCCTTATAATGATCGGACAATGAAGTAGTCACTCGAATTAGCAACAGTTCTATGTTCCCTAGTATTACTTGATCCTGGTACTTAACTATTTAATTTCCTTTTCTTGAAAATAATTTTTTATTTATTTCAAATATAAATTATACAGATTTTAACTTTTGTTATCAATTTTAAATGGTTACGTTTTTATTTTATATTTAAAACTAAGTCAAATAACATTTAAAACGTTCTACTATATCTATAAGATTTATGTAATGTTTTGATTCTATATATACTCTCTTAGTTTATAGGCTAATAATTTTATTTGCCAAAAACGGACACTGCCCTGACTTTCGTGTCTCAAGTTATTTTTCTCTTCTCATTACTTACAACGTAACAATCTATCATTTTGAAAAAGGCCTAACATGCTATTATGCCGGAATAAAATTTATTAGTTGGAAATAAGTAATATATGTTTTTTAGGAAACGATGTTGATGATCTTAGTTTCGCATGAAAAATAATTATTACTCGCTACAAGAAGTTCTCCCTCATCTAAATTTAGATTCCATCCACTTGATTGTTGAATTGAAAATGCTGTAATAAAAGACAGTTACCAGGTGAGTAATTTGGTTCAATGTTTATTTACAGTCAAACCAATTAAACAGATAAGGTGATAATATCTATATATATATATAAATGAATGTTTGTGTGTTTGTCCTTTATGGAATCTTGAAACTATTCGATCGATCATTTAAAAATTTGTATGTATATGTATTTTTCACGGGGAGGGTTTACATGCTATTCCCGTTGATGTAACTACCCACCGGGCGGCGCTGCAAAAAGTGATTTCAAAGCGACTGCACATTATAAACGCAATTACAAGATAGTTAAGTAAAGTTAAATAGCCAAACACTATTTAGAGGCGCTAAGCTGTGACGTATATTTATTTTTAAGATTAAACCTTAAGTATTAGACCAATTTATAGTACTGAAAAGTACAATGGCTAGAGACATACACAGATTTTCTTGATCGTGGCAACAAGGCAAACTCTACATCAGCGTAGAAATATAACTGACTTGAACTAGAAGTGCACATACACGTGCAAAGCTTACAAAAAGCGTGCGAAGCCGCGGGAAACAGCTAGTCCTAAATAAATATATAAGATCAAATCAATGCATCTTTGTGTTTAGTGGCCAAAGGACGTTTTCAACTGTCTCTGTTGGTGATATTACATAACACCTACAATATAGTTTAATTGGCTAAGCTTTATCAAAACCTGTCAATTAAGATTTTACTTTATTGCGTGTGTCTCCACGGTAACTAGAGATCGAATAGAAATATAGACTAAAAAATAATTATGCATGATTAAGGTTTTGATTGACAAAATAGCGTACGGTTAAGGTTTATGTTACTATATTAGAATTGACTGAGCGTTATTGAATATTTTTACATCGGTGTTACAGTAATAATGATAAAATAGGTGAATATATAACAATATTTGAACAGACATTTGCACCTATATGACATTTACACACATAAAGTAGTAACACATGTAATTATAGACTTTTAATTAAGCATGCAGGTTAAACTAGTAACGAAAATTCTTCAGCTGCCTTGCCGTTTTTCCTACTTCCTATAAGGATGCCTATATAAACTTATTATTTGATTATTGGTGACTTTATATATATATATTGGTAGTATATAATACAGAAATAAATTTTTTGCGAATATAGCAATATTTAAGGGTCCCTATGATTTCTCACTTTATAGAACGAAACTTAATTGTTAGTAAAACATGTATACTTTGGTACAATAAACTTTATTTATTAAACCTATGCCAGTGCACGTGGAATACAATATATTTTATATTTTCTAAACTATATGTCCCTGATGCCAAACCGATGTAAACTGTTCGTTCTCAGCATCGACTTCCTCCGACCTGTTCAGATCTGTTGGTTTCTCTTTTGTACATGTTGTAATTTATTCTTAATTTAATTAACCTTACACACATATCTCCTACCCATAGAATAACAAATATTCCTTAGTTCTGGATGAAAAAATATTATGAATAATTGCGTGAATATGTTACTTACAAAGGATCGTAAAAGTAAGTGATGCAACCTCCCAGCTAGAAGCATTGGTGCCCTGTGACGTCATATGCAGTGACTTAGGACACCTTTGCGACCATTTGTCTTCGTTATGTGTCTATGGATTAGACTCAGTGCAATGTATGCTGTATAGTCATGTTCTTGTGCGGATGATTACACAATCCACTTCATTCACTTAATGATAAAAATGTGAACGTTATACCGGGTGTATCAAAAAGAATGACCGGTAATAATTACGAAACATAAGACGTTCGGGCAAGGAAAGCTATTTATTTGGAATGGGCGTGGCCTAAAGTTTCATAAAATCGCCACTAGATGTCGGTCAGTGCGTCTTCTTCGTTTCCAGTCAGCCTGAAGTAAAATGGCGTCCGCTCAACAAAAGGCGTTTTGTGTATTGCAGTTTGTCAAGGATGAGTCAGTTGTTTCGGTCCAGCGTGCTTTTCGTCGTCATTTCGGCATTGATCCGCCTTCACCTAAAAACATTCGTCGATGGTATCGCCAATTTGAAGAGAAAGGGTGCTTGTGCAAAGGTAAAGTTCAGGCCGACCTTACATTTCTTACGAAATGGTGGAAAACAGTTCGGCAAACGTATGAGCGCAGTCCGAGAACGTCTACTCGCCGTGTAAGCAGACAACTGAGTATGCCTCACATGAATGTCTGGCGAGTATTAAGACGTCGTTTGCTGTACAAACCATACAGACTAAAATTGGTACACGCTCTCCGGGTTGGTGATAAAAGGAAACGTGTTGAATTTAGTAATGCTCTACTTGAGGACATGGAAGTGGATACATTTTTATCACGATTAATTTTCAGTGATGAAGCAACATTTCATACTAGTGGTAAAGTAAAACCGACATATCGTGCGCATATGGGGACTCGAACAACCTCATGACGTTATTCGGCATGAACGAGACTCGCCGAAAGTGAACGTTTTTTGTGCAGTCTCTCGTAAAAAAGTGTACGGTCCCTTCTTTTTTGAGGGAGACACTGTGAATGGAATGAGCTATCTTCAAATGCTGCAGAATTGGCTTTTCCCACAACTTCAGGCAGACTCTGGTGACTTCATTTTCCAAAAGGATGGAGCTCCGCCTTACAGGCACAACAATGTTAGGCAGCTTCTCAAACAACACTCTGCCCCACCGCTGGATAGGAAAACACGGGACCTCGAGACAATGCCCTTCATTCTTGGCCTTCAAGATCACCAGACTTGACCCCATGTGACTTTTTCTTGTGGGGATATGTGAAGGAAAAAGTGTTTGTTCCCCCTCTAACTCATGACATCGGTGAACTAAAGAACAGAATAACTGTCGCAATAAGGTCAATAAGGTGAACGCAGATACGTTGTGTAAGGTTTATGAGGAATTTAGCTATCGTCTGGATGTTGTTCGTGCTGCTGCTGGTGGACATAGAGAACATTTGTAATGACATACCTAAAACTGTAAGATTTTGTGAGTATTTTTGCAATAAATATTATTTTTGTAGTACATTTTTAGTAAATTAGGTATTAAGTTTCTTATCTGTGTAATATTTTTATCTATTAATGCTGTATACCAATTAATTTTAACAAATAGTATATTTGTCTATAGAGGAAAACGTTACTAGTGTAACATGTAATTTATATTATGAAATATGGAAATGTTATTCATATAATTCTTTGTTGCTATTACTGATCCTTACAAATATACCTGAAATAATTTTGAAATTGGTTACGAGACATCCTGTAACTATTAGCTTTATATAAGTGGCATTAGCTAAATGGATGGTGTACTGTTTCAAAAATTTGACAAAGTTCAGTTAAACGATATCTTGGTTTCTTGTTGTACATTCAGTTATACAAGAAATCAACAGCACTAAATGTCAATACCTGCAAACTGAACTACATTTCGATGTCTGCAATTTGATATCAACACAGGTGACTTTATCAACCTAAAATAAGTTCACTCATAGATTAATTCATTCTATACCTAATTTTTGGGATATTTAAATGTAGAAGCCGAGATTTATGTGTCAAATCCATGTAAACTGTGTCAAAATGCGCTTTTAATAGCACAAAAAGTCCTTTGTTTGAAGTTTGTTTACGAAGATGGTAGAATTTTGAAGTAAACAGGATTTCTTCGTACATTTTCAATTATTTAGTGATACAATACAATCACATAATACTACGTTTCAAGACCTGCAATGTAATCTCTTGTTCAAGTAAATGACTAAACTAACGCATGACTAAAACCTAGGTTAAAGTAAACAAAATATACTAGAGCGTTGTAACACGCATAAGTCAGGGCCACTCTAACCAGGTTGTGTCTATTCAATGCACACTAACTCTAAAAAACAACACAATAATAATTAAATTATTAAAAACTGAATTAAATAAAAACAGGTCTCAAGGTCTACACTCGCCGGCCATCCAAATATAAATTGATCAGAAACCAATAGTAAATGGTGATCATCATGGCAGAAACAATAAAGTGGCATAACAGGAGGGACCACAGTGGGCTTTTTTATTATTAGTAACGTTAATTCTAGACGAACTTCTTAAAACTATAAAGATACTCCGAATTGATTTATCACAAATCTCTAATCTGATACTTTAGGCTAAATTTTCAGAATTACCAACCAAAGCGGCCTGATTTTAACTGATGGTTGACTAATCGGTCGATTTCCCAATTTAATGTTTGAATCCTCAATTATTTTCCATTAAAAAAATTTTGTTCCGTATGTGATATCTGGGCTACACCCTTATTCGTACTGTGAACTTTAGACCAAGAATGACATGCACTTTTTCACTTTGTGTTAGCCACTATTCTTGTTTTCTTTGAGTTCTGTTATACTTAAGTTTAATGGCCTTTAGTCTAAGTATAGTATCCCCTATTGCAAAAAAACATTTTATACTGTAAACACAGATACCTGTGTGCGATTTTTCTTTTTGTTTTTACGAGACGTCTGAGAGTATTGTATATTTAAACCGCGGTTCTAATATAGTATTTTCTACCTACTCTTTCTATTTTCACCGATAATCTCGACACACAAGGCTTTCAAATTTTAGAGCTATTTTAGTTGATTGCTCAGAAATAGCCCATTTGGTTCGTTTGCACTTGCTTATGAAATATTGGGGGTGTCCATTGCGAATCATGAGTGGTTGATAAATAGTGTGATACCAACCAAAATAACAAAATATCTTTATCATATGTGTTAAAATATACAATTTTATATTATCATACTCGGTTCTTTGAAATCCTGTTTATTATGAGATATTTCATTGCTCCTATTATCACTTTTCGATTATTTCCCGACCCTATTGGAGTGACATCATTGACCTAGATTCCGGATTATATAAATGAACCTTATAAATGTGTAGGTCAATTTGCCAATTCATTGTATAGTCATAATGAAATTTGCAGACAAAAGGTCAGAAGAGAATCTTCCAACATTACTAATTGATTGGTAGTGCTTGGCTAATTAACTATATATTTTTATAAGAATCGTATAATACAAGAATCCTAAACAGTTTAAACTTATGCAACGAAACCTTTAATAATGAATGTGTCTACATTTTTCCCCGGGCTCGTAGTAGGTTCATTATTATGGAGTAGTAATACTATACGACAACATAGAGAACGCTGTATGACTGGATACTAATACAAGCTAGAGAGTATCTGTCACAACAATATCGGGCAAAATCTGATACCTGTCAAGTTGTGTTGACCGCTGTCACGGGAACAGGGACACCCGGGGCTCCTGTCAGACAGTGTTAAAATCCTCGCAATACCATATTAATATAATCTTTATAATATATACCTTCAATATAAAAAAAATACATTTAACAAGTATTATCATTTTAATTTATAGGTTAATTATAAATTCTACTTTTGACTAATTACTTCATCTAGTAATATTTAATAAGATTTTTACAACTTTATATTATTACAAGTATTTGTTTTTTTATGTTCTTTCTAGAAATAGGTTTTTTTAATATGAAAAAAATTAGAAATATTATAACTTCCCGAAATATGTATTAACTAATTTAGAAAATATATGACAAAAGCAAGAAAGCCTGAATTTTTAAGTTTTAATCTTTACAATGTGTAATTATTATATGTTTTTTTTCATGTTTAACCTATTAAAGAAATTATCAGTATCATCGACCTTGTACTGTATCGACTCTTCCCTTTATTCTGTTTGAGAAGATCCTCGAACAGGCCAGTGGCCCATGAGGAAGGGCATCATAAGGCTTAAAAGGGGATCGGCTTCTCCTTTTAAAAATTTATAATTATAAAATAAAAGAATTAATAATATAACTATCCTGATTTTTGTCTAAGTTTCAATGTAATAAAATGTATTATATTTCATATAAAATATTCTAATTTTGAAACAGTAACCTTCAAATTGAAGGGTATTTCTATTTAAATTATACTGAAATGTCCCTGAAAATATGGTTCAGAATAGACAAAAGTTTATTGCAAGCTTATTAACAATGTTAGGCTATGATTAGGAGTTAATACTAACAAGATATTTTTCTTACAACAAAATTTCCACAACTACTAATTTTATTTTTGTAAAATTGGCAATAATTATATTTTTGGCTTACTTAGTAATAATCTTTGTTCTGAAATAGATTTAAAAAACCATGTAAAATATAATCACACTTTATGCACTTAAATAATATATTTTTCTTCCATTGTTTAGAAATTTTCTACATAGATGAGTATGTCCGTCAAAACGAGCGTCCGATGTTACCCTATTGTTAAATGCCAGGACTCGTCTGGGTGTTCCAAGTTGTTTTACCAATGGTTCTAAATATTACTGTAGGTACGCTAGTCCTTGTAAAGTTTAAGATATTTCATATTATTAAGGCTGTTCATATTTTAACTCGACCTTTGTTGTTCAAACACTTTAAAAGCTCTCCAGCCCAAGATAAATTGATTAAAAAAATTCGGTAAGTCACTCGTATCATTAGGTTTTTAATATATAAAAACATTTAGAATGAAAATCAAGGGAAATGCTTATAATATATCGTACTACCAGCTTTTTGAGTTTTTGACTTATAAACCTGTCCATTTTCCTATCAATAACGGTTGTGGTAAAATCATTTTTCTGTTGATTTGTCTACATTACTATATACACAGACACGGGATTTCTCAGGAAAAAATTTAAATTTTGTATATTCGTTCTTTTCTACATAGACTACAAAAAGTTTTATTACGGTCAAGTCCCTACTTAGGATTTGGCTGAGAATTATCGTACCCTAACTGTTTTTCGAAAATCTCAGAAACAATTCGATAGACTTTGCATATAACTTATTTTTAGAAAGATACCCTTGAGGTTATGATGGCTTATCAGGGGCCATAATGCAGATTTTCTGTTATAAAAACTTTAATTAGAAATCCAAAGACAATCAGTAACACTTCTTATTTTAATCTTTTCTCCAAACTGTTAAGCACAGTGTAATAAAATATTCAGATAAAAAATTTAAAGTTGTTAAAACTCTACTGTTAACCGTAAATTTGAAAAAAATATGATGTATGCAGTACTTGATCAGTACGTTCTTTGTTTAAAGGTTATTTTTTTCGATGGAAGGATTGTGAGGGAAACAGGATTTTTCCGGACATTTGCCATCGTTCAGTGAAAAAAAGAAAACAGTAACACTACGTTTCGAGATCTGCAATCTGATCTCTTCTTCAGGTAAAGAACTAACCTAATACATAATTACAAACTAAGTTAAAATAAACAAATCTTACTAAAGCGTTGTGGCACGCCTAAGTCAGGAATCACAACCTACATGTTGTTGTCAACTTCACTAACACTAAAGACATGCACTTAATACAAAAACACTAATCATTAAAAAGTAAACTACGGAAACAGGTCACAATGCGTCTTCACTCGTCTACTGACCACCTACGACTGACCAGAGGGACTAGCCAATGGCAATCGTGACGGCTGGCTAAAACAAGATGGCGGAAATACAAGGGAAGGGGAACAGGAATGGGCCCTTTCGTTATTATTGGTTCATGCGAGATGAAACTTCTTAAAACCATATTGTGACTCCGCATTGGTTTATTACAAATATCCGATCGTTTGATACTTTTGGTTTTCTCTTTAGTTCATTTTTTAGAATTGTCAACCAAAGCGGCCTAATCTCGACTGATGGTTGACTGATTGGTTGGTCTGCCAATTTAATGTATGTTGCCTCAATTAATTTCCTTTTGAAGAAATGTGGTTCCCGATGTATTATGTGGGCTTCATCCCAATTCATATGATGGTCTTCGGACCAACAATGGTGTGCAATTTTTGACTTTTCTGTGAAACCCTTTCTCGTGTTTTCTTTGTGTTCTTTTATCCTTACGTTTAGTGGTCTTTTTGTCTCGCCTATGTATTCCCTATTGCAGCTACATTTTATTCTGTAAACACAGTTTTTGGAATCCTGTGTGCCATTTTTTGGTTTTGTTTTTACGAGACTTTGTCTAAGAGTGTTGTGTGTTTTAAACGCGGTTCTAATGTTGTACTTTCTACCTACTCTTCTAATTTTCTCCGATAATCCCGGCACATAAGGGATTGACATAAAACGCAAATTTATCACAAATCTGTTTTTTCTGACTCAGGAATGATTCTTCTGGTTCGTTTGCACTTATTAATTACTAATTGAGGGTATCCATTGCTTCTGAGATCCGATTCAATTTTCTTAAATTCTTCTTTTAGTCCATCTTTATCTGAGCACAAGCTCTTTCCTCTATCAAACAACGAGTAGGCTACTCCTTCTTTGACAGATTTTTGATGGTTGGATTGATAATTTAAATATTTTCCTGTGTGTGTTATCTTTCGAAAAACAGTTGTCTTAAGGTCATCCCTATCTCTTAATACACACACATCCAAAAAGGGAAGCTTGTTTTGGACTTCCACTTCCATTGTGAGGCGGATGGAAGGAGAAATGGTGCTCAGATAAAGATGGACTAAAAGAAGAATTTAAGAAAATTGAATCGGATCTCAGAAGCAATGGATACCCTCAATTAGTAATTAATAAGTGCAAACGAACCAGAAGAATCATTCCTGAGTCAGAAAAAACAGATTTGTGATAAATTTGCGTTTATGTCAATCCCTTATGTGCCGGGATTATCGGAGAAAATTAGAAGAGTAGGTAGAAAGTACAACATTAGAACCGCGTTTAAAACACACAACACTCTTAGAACAAAGTCTCGTAAAAACAAAACTAAAAAATGGCACACAGGATTCCAAAAACTGTGTTTACAGAATAAAATGTAGCTGCAATAGGGAATACATAGGCGAGACAAAAAAGACCACTAAACGTAAGGATAAAAGAACACAAAGAAAACACGAGAAAGGGTTTCACAGAAAAGTCAAAAATTGCACACCATTGTTGGTCCGAAGACCATCATATGAATTGGGATGAAGCCCACATAATACATCGGGAACCACATTTCTTCAAAAGGAAATTAATTGAGGCAACATACATTAAATTGGCAGACCAACCAATCAGTCAACCATCAGTCGAGATTAGGCCGCTTTGGTTGACAATTCTAAAAAATGAACTAAAGAGAAAACCAAAAGTATCAAACGGATCGGATATTTGTAATAAACCAATGCGGAGTCACAATATGGTTTTAAGAAGTTCATCTCGCACGAACCAATAATAACGAAAGGGCCCATTCCTATTCCCCTTCCCTTGTATTTCCGCCATCTTGTTTTAGCCAGCCGTCACGATTGCCATTGGCTAGTCCCTCTGGTCAGTCGTAGGTGGTCAGTAGACGAGTGAAGACGCATTGTGACCTGTTTTCCGTAGTTTACTTTTAATGATTAGTGTTTTGTATTAAGTGCATGTCTTTAGTGTTAGTGAAGTTGACAACAACATGTAGGTTGTGATTCCTGACTTAGGCGTGCCACAACGCTTTAGTAAGATTTGTTTATTTTAAACTTAGTTTGTAATTATGTATTAGGTTAGTTCTTTACCTGAAGAAGAGATCAGATTGCAGATCTCGAAACGTAGTGTTACTGTTTTCTTGTTTCACTGAACGATGGCAAATGTCCGGAAAAATCCTGTTTCCTGATCAGTACGGTCATGCAGATATCAAATAATAAATAAATAAGCTTTCACTATAAATTTAAGATTGTTATAAAAAACAATCTTAGTTGACTTTTGAAATAGGGTGCTTAGACCAAAAACAGCAATGACAAAAAAACACTAATACCGGGAGTAAATTATACTGGACATAAATATACAGCCTTTCCCATATTTTCTTGTTGAGGTAACAAGATAAACGCAAACATTGGGATCGGATGTATAATTTACTGGAACGAGAAGTGACAAATATAGCGTCACCAGAATTGCGTGAAAAGGCGCGGATAACTGCTAGTCAATTATAACTTACTGTTAAATTTGTTGTATCATTATTTGTTAAAAACTAATTATTAACTCATACAATTTATAAACACAGTTTTATGTAAATATTTATAATTTACATAAAAACTGACTTCGTTTTACTTCTTTTTATCGATAATTTATTCTAATATTTAACTTAATTCAATGCTTGGCGATGTGCTGGTACTGTCCTTTTAGACTATCATTAAAGCTGTAAATATATTTTCTTCTGCAAAGTAGGATAGTTTTTTTAATTGAAAATAAGGATTTCTTATATTTTTCAAGCGAAACTTTTATAACTTTCAAAGTCTTTATTACTTTTATTACATTAATTATATTATTTTCTCTCTGCATTTTTAATGAATATAACCTGCTAAACTAGCAGAGCTGTATGGAAGCAATGGTCTGAACAAACAAAAAAGAAGATTAAGAAATCACAACAGTCTACTGAGACGTAAAGATACAAGGAAAGTGTGAACAAAATAGCCTAAGTAATGATTACTAATGTGCTTGTTTGTGGCAAGTGTGTCGGGGCGTGCCAAGCTTGTGTCACCTTTAGGGTCACAACTTCTCCTTCCACAATTCACCATCCTTAACTTGTCAGTGTAGTCACGAGTACAGATGTCGCGTTTCACACTATATGATGACAAAGAAACACTTCAGCTACATGTTGATATTCAGCCACACTTCTTTACGAAACTCTTAACTCAGGTTTCGCGTTTGCAAGCGTGTTGAACTGTGCAAATACATATTAAAGTATGTTTGTGATCCACCTATTGCAGTGTATAAATTTAGATATTCTCTAGCTATGCATCGTCCCATACTGACAAAAGTCATAAAGAATCCTTATTAAACTCGTTATCATGTTCTAAAAATGAATGGATGGTTAGAGTTGTTGTTGTTTAAGGCAAACCAGACCAAGTATGGGACCACTGGGATTAATATAGTCATAATATTAATTACTTCCAAGTAAATGTACGCATTTAGTATTTAAACTAAAATAGTCTCATGGTTAGTTGATTAAAGCTGCATGCTGAGTTATCTAAGAATACTAGTTTTTAGTAAAACATTTTAATATAGCATATTAATTTTAAGTTTTTAAAAGTGTTATATGTATTACACTTATTACATGCCTTGAATTTATTTTTTTTCATAGTACACTAAAATAATAATGAATCTCTATCAATATAAAAAATAATAAGTGTTCATTAAACTTTATTTGAAAGGCACTTTGCTTAAATGTGTTTTTATGATTACAATTCTTGATGAACCAACTTTGTACCGTGTTTGTGCAATGAACCATAAGATAGTTACAAAGAAGGGTAGAGCGGTCTGTAAAGCAAGGCAAGAAATAAGATAACTGTATTTTACGAGCAATCTCCACCATTGATTTATAGAACTTCTTACGTTCGGCGTAATCACTCTTTGACTGCCTGGAAAGTATTCAGGAATTGGTCCGTTCCAACAATGAAAACCATAAATTGGCCAGGAAAGTGATAACATTGTTAGAACCCCTTCCAGTTATAAATGATTTACTCTATTTCTACAATGAATATAGAGTGAGGTCCAAAAATAACCAATAAATAACTACATTTGATTGTTTCAGTTCTCATTAAATTTTACATAGCCACCGGTTATGGCACTGTATTTATCAAATCGAAATTAAATCCCTGACAAATATATTTCTCACCATTTCTTGAGTATTGCAATAATATACCGTATCCTCTCTCGTACGTGGTTTTGGTTTGTAATATGTTCTTAATAAACTACGTTTTTAGGGTATTACCAGAAAATATTGAGTTAAGACTCGACTACTTGGTACCCATTGTATCCGTCCTACACTCCCAATCAATCAATTTGGAAATTTTCCATACTAAACATGCCGGGTCTTGTTATGTAAATGTGGTGGAGCACCATCCTGCTAGAAATATATTGGCACTATAGTAGTTTAAATTTCGTCAGTTTAGGGAAAAGCAAAGATATCCAACATAAAACACATATTTACCGGATACAGAGATCTTTGAAAGAAAAATGGATCCAAGGATCTATTTTGAATGGAAACCCACTAAATTTGATTTTTTGATCATTGCGTTAATACTCAACAAACTCATAACATATGTGTTTATTAAATCTTGGTTGAACCCTTTTCCCTCATTAGGAGCTCGAGATGAAATAATACCCAGTATCAAACTTAGTGAATTCTGGGGTCATACATGCGTTTATTAGTTTCCTGTAAGCTTATTGGTTAATTTGCATATATAGCATATTAAAATACCCAAAAATTGCAATGTACAGAATTGGCGTACCAGGAATGATATTTGAAAACGTATCATGATGCTACATATAGTGTTTCTTGGCACAGTGAAGAAATACTGTATATTGTAATCGTTGCTAAAGATTACTTTATTGTACTATAATTTAACATTTCAGATTAGTATCATAATTTTTAACCGAAAGTAAACACTTTTAAGGCTTATATTATTCAATGTTTATTTTGAACTGCCGTTAATATCAAAATTCGCGCTGATAGTTACTTTAGGTTATGCGCATAAAATTCATATCTAGTGAGAATAAGTCAATGAACATTTGGCATTGTTGCCACTATCACAAAACATTTACATTCCCTTTCTGAGAAGCCTACTGTAGTTAAACATTTTATCATTTCTGCCAAGTTATTTTCTTTGCTTTAGAGTGTTTGTATTGTTGTCCTAATCAATAAAATATATATAGAAACACAAGTCTTAAAATTATTATTAAATCAAAAAGCGTCTATATGTGGTCAATTTACTTAAATTCCGGCTTTTAATCTTACACAATTTCGTAGCATCGTTGGCATTCTTAACCTCTTCAAAATATACGAAAAAATATTGTTCTTTGACAATCGTCTACAGTACTTTCGTTTATGATATCTACTTTCTGTATAAGGTTATTCTGATATACATAGTCTGCTGAGTTCATGTATATTTATGTTTCAAATTTTAAAATTTCAGGTCATCGAGAAGGTGAAAAAAATGAAATATAATTATTATAAGGATTGCAACCCTTCTTCTGCCTTACGGATACTGGGTGTTCATTAAACCTCTTCATAGAACCAACCTTAATTGTAAATTCCATATTTCTAGTACTTCGGAGATTTGAAAAACAAAATATTGTCTTTCTAGGGATTCCAAAACTTATGAACTGTGTTGTGGATAATTATATGTATTAAATATAAAAACTTTTTATGAAAACGCTTTTGCAAAATAGTTTTTACTTGGACAAATATACTTATTTTATGGGTTCAAACTCTATGTCAACGCTTATGCTTAATTTACCTTCATGAAAACTGCTGTATATATATTTTGAGGACATACCACATGTGTGTTTGTCATACACATCATTCTAGACTACCGGTACATCATCCACAAACTAAGGCGTGTTGTTGTTCTCGCTATTATAAAAAACAAAAGACGATAACGGTTTTAATATTATTAATTAATTATAAATGATTTAAGGTGTACATTATGTGATTTTGAACCGTAGGGTAAAAGTTTTAGCAAACTGGGCCCTTTTGTTGGAATCAGTCAAGGACTTGTGTCTAGTGCTTGTCAGCTGACATTTGACAGTATTAGACAACATCAGATTCCTTTAGTGGACTGGCTCGTTGTCTTTGTTTAACGCTTCATAATTGGGGCCTGACCATCTCACCTTTCAATACCTAACCCCACCCACACATTGCTTCTAACCCCAAGCTGTTGAACTGGCGATATGTACGATTGATCCGAGAAGCTTCCCGGTATAGAGTGATAATAAGTGTGCCTATTTTGTGGCAGATTTTATATTCTATACGTCATAAATTGTAAGACACCATCTGATTAGATTATTGTATTGTAATATTTGCAATTTAAACTAAAACTCTGCGTGGTAATTTGAGAGTTTAGAAAATCTTTAGTTATTAAAGTAGGAATTTTATTCAATGCGTAACGTATCTGTCTGGTTTGAGAGACTGTTGAAGTATTTTTAATTCATTTAAAACTGTTAACTTTTTAATTTGTTAACCTTTGAAAATTGTGACTTTTCCCAGTTTGATTAAGTTTATAATTTCGTTATATCTTATTATGTCTAGCAAAAATCAGAAGTGTTTGGTTACTAAGCAATTTTAATTTTAACTTCCATTCTTTTTAGGTACGGTAAGTTTAAATAGAAATTACAGTCCTTAATAAGTATGATTTTTATATTGAACATTATTTTGTGCGAAAAATGATGATGAATCTTTTAAACGATAAACAATTTTTATTCTCGACAATAGAACTCCTTATTTATGTGTGCTATCCAATTTTGTAACAAAATGAGAATAATTGTAAAAAACTTTGTATGTTTATGTTAGTACGTACAGAGAGTAAAATAAATCTACATAGTTGAAAAGATTTTATTTCTTTTTTTACAATGCCATCCATTGAGCTACATTACAATTAAATTTTAATTACACTCAGTTTACTGTGTATCATTTAATTAATTAAGCATGAGGAAAATATTATTTACTTGCACTTATCTTTAATTGTTTTACATTACAGGTAATCGATTTGCGTGTGTCATTAACAAATAAATACCCTACACAAACATTTTTCACAATATGAAAGTAAATACATAACTTGTTTAACTAGTGCATGAATGGGCACAGATAGTAATCCTCCTACTGTTTATTAAAGACCAGACATCCTTATATTAAATACTTAAAAAATATATAAATAAAAAATTATATTATTTTTGATTAAAGTAACCTTTCAAAATGTACTATTGATGGAAGGAATTGCATTATTATTCACATTACTATGTAACATATCACTGGCCTTAAGAATGGGTGACAATCACTGTCCTCACAAATATCTTCTGACGCAAACTTGCCCCAAGGGAAATAGCCCAGCCTTATCCCTTGACGTGTTTATGGAGCTTACTTTACAGCCGGACCTCTAGGCCACGGTTTAGTGTGTCTGGGCTTGCTTGTGCGGACATGCTAGAAACTTTACGTTCTTCGATTGGTATCCCTTTAAGTTCTTTAAAGTGTAATTTACTGTAACACCACCTCCGGAGCGAGAGTAACAATGATTCTGAGCTTGCTCTTCTTGATTGTATGGTAATGAAAATAACATTTGTTTTAGTTTTTTTAAATGTCCATGTTTTTATGCAGTTCATGGTTTAATTACTTGTATTAATTATTTATATTACACAGATAAGTGTATCTGAATAAAGAAGATTTATTTTTCGTGCTCCTGTCTTTAACAAGAGTTATATCCCTAAGTTTTTACTTATTGTATAATATTATCCAGATATTATCTACATTTATTGGATTTAAGTGGCCTCAGCAAAGAGCGTAGACATCGTCCCTTTAGACACAGGAAAGCGAGTTCTGGCCGTCATCATTGTTACAATTATTCTCGGGCCGTCATTAACAGCTGTCCTCAGAGAACTTCCTGCATGAAACCCTCTTTACTTGATTCACAGATGAATCTACATAGAAAAGTAGATGATTCTCTTTTTTAGGTAGCCAGTTTTGTCTAAATGGACTTTATCAAGGCTGACCCATTCGGAATTACAAAATTCTAAATAAAAGAGGATACAAACTTCAGCTGATTTGTGAAGTTTTCAAGACTGATTTTTTTAAGTTACTAAAACGGGTAATTAACAGTACTAACATGAGGCTGAGTAAATTTTTAAATTTCGAACTGGCTTATGCGTTCTGCCGAAAATCATCTGAAGGAGGAGGAGTAGTAATTTTTCTCAAATGTTTTTACCTTTTTATAGTTTTCTGACGAAAAACAATATGAAATATTTCGCAGCAGTTGGAATCAAAATTCAAACCGACAACACTAAATCTACCAATTTTGGCATCTGAAGGTCTTCAATAGAACTTTTTCTCCAATCTAAAAACTATCTTGACAAAAGCAATCACAAATTTGTATTGATGGGTGACTTCCTAATTATTATTTTGAGTCTTAAATACTCAATAGTAAAAAATTTGCATGATCTTTTATGGTCATTTTGCCTTCACTTGCTTGTCAAATCTCCGACACGAGTGACACACGTGACGCTCACTATCATTTATAATATCATCTCCAGTGTTACAAATATCTCAGTGTATGTGATTAATTCAGTAATATAGCCAAGAGTTTAAAGTAAGTGGAAGTAAGATTTAAAGGGAGCCCAAAATTATCAAAATATTAAGAGATACAAAGCTAGACAAAATCGCTCTCATCAACATTTTCCAAAAGAATAGGTAATTTTCTAAAGTTTTCTCGATCAACTGATGAATAGGTTCAAACATTTAACGATATAACGAATGTAAAATTATTAAAAGCTTCGTTATAGAAAATTGTTCTGAGTGTATCAAAATTATCGGTTGACTTTTTCAATGCAACACTTGTCAAGTCATCTCCTGCTATACAATAATTCTATATTAGGATGGCATGCACAATGACTATCAATAGGTCACAAGACCAAGCAATATCCGTTGGTGACTTTTATTTGGTCACACCAAGACTTTTACATGGATAATCATACGTGGCATGTTCTTGTGTGGTCTAATTTAGCTTTGTGTTTGCTGAAACAAAACTTAAAAAAATATCGTTCAATCAATTGCTCTTTTGAAATTAATATTGATTTTCCCTCTTATATTTCTCTATTTTACGATAAAAATATGCGATAAATAAGTAACACTAATGAATTTATTTTAAATAAGTATTTGAATTGTTGAAGTTTCTGTACATTTATCGTCAGTCATTTTTTTTTTTTTTTTTTTTTTTTTTTTTTTTTAAGGAGAAGCCGATCCTCTTTTAAGCCTTATTCTGGCCTTCCTCATGGGGCCACTGGCCTGTGCGAGGATGTTATCAAATAGAATAAGGGAGAGAGTCGATACAGTACAAGGTCAATGGTCAGTGTTTATAGTATTAAGACTGCAGACGATTTCTTCATCAAATTTAAATCTATAAATCATGGATGGGTTTTCCTTTTAGTTAGATTCATGTATTACTTCTTATTATAATCCCCTCACTATATATCATAGATCATATATTTCATTTTCTTCAGTAGTTTTTATTTTCTTCATTATCTTTCGTATTTATTTAGTGAATACTTGAAGTTAATGTTTTATTCTGTATATTTTACAGCATACAAATTGTTAAAGCATACTAGATATTTAAACCATTATGATTCCTTTGACTTGAATAAAGTAAAACCTGAAGAGTTGTTCAATCTATATGAACAAAAACAATGTTGTATTACCTTCACATAAAATTACAAATTTATAAATATTATATTTGCAATTACTTTATTTTATTAAAAAATATTGACACAACATTAAATTTATAATAATATCTTAAGTTCGTGAGTTACTATGAGACCAAAAAAACATAAAGTGCAAGAGCAATTTTATTTAATATGCAATTCAACAAGTATTCTAATGAGTATTCTGACAAAAATGATAATATTTTAAACTGAACGTCTAAATATAAAAACGTCTAAAGCTTCCTAGGTAGCTTACCTTCCTCGTGAATAACTTAGAAATTTCTCTATTGCTTTTAATTTTTCGAAAGAATTATAACCAAACTTTCCAAACTTCCCTTGAAAGAATATGATAATTTGATTAAGTAGCAAGAGAAACGCAGAATAAAAAGTCTTAAACATTACTTTGAGAGAGCGGATGTTATGAAGCCATGAAGATAAATAACAGGTTACTCTGATATTACGAACACTTTGTAAAGCTTGGTTTTCTTCTACAAATTTGTTTCTTAATTGTTATTTGAAACTGTTCAGTTACTTAAAAAGTAAACTGTTTATGGCAGGGGATAACTATATAAAACATTGAGATAACGAATTGAACTCTGTATAAACAGATTTTCGTATTATCCAGAGATTTGGTTTAGCTAATTTACTGGAGAGTAGAAATGCCATGTAAATAAGAACGAACGTGATAATGAAGTATTTTGAATCTAATATTTAAGATAAATGTTACAAAATTAATATAGTAGTATGATGAAATAAGTTAACTATAAACATTTTTCTTCCTGAAGAGGTTTAGGACCTGAAATTCAATCTTTATTGACTAATAGTAAATTAACTACTCAACTTTCAAGAGCGTAATTATTATTTTCAGTGCTATACATATACAAGTAGCATTTATAGAGATGCTATTGGAATGTTCAGCGTTGGTTTTCTACAACAAAGTCTTCTAATCATGGGTGAATCTAGGGGGAGGGGAGTTAAGGGTAATATTTGAGTTAAATTTTATCTTATGCCAATCTAAAATACCTTTCGTAGTCAAACCACGCTCTTAGTTCCGTTTAGTTTTTATTATTTTGGTAATTTACAGGTAAAAGTTAATAGACACAGATACAACTCAAAACTTACGTCTAGTATGATTTTGCAACGAAGAGTCCATGTACAACCTGTAAGAATTGATATATTTAATAAAATTGTAAATAAAATTCGTAAGTTTCTTCAAAATCTGTCTAAATATACTAAAACCGCCTAACCTATAGAAAATTATTATGATATATTACAATTATGCAATTATGTGTGTAAGTGATAGAATAACATATTTTACAAATAAAATGTCTGTTTCTTAAATAATATTTATATGTGATACCTATTATTTAACCTTTTTTATTTCACAAAAACGATCATTAAAGTAGAATATTTCCTTAATACCTTACGACATTACAATAATCTTCTTTCTGATACATAATAAAAACTGGCTTGCACAATCACTATTGGAAGACAGTAGTAGTATTTGTTTAGTGCTAAAATCTTTCCGAAGTTTTTAGGATATTCTTGTTTTTATTTTCAACCTGGTTACTATATCCTCTGTATTTTTCCATTAGAAAATGTTACATTCCGGAAAATGTATCGTTGAATCTTACATAAACTTTGCTGGTTAGTTATAAGCGTTAATTATTTTTGTAATTAGGATAACATATTTTGGCGTCTTTAACACTTATACACTACTTATGATTAAACTTTTATCGCTGATACTTAGTTCATTAACTATACCTATTAAATATTTTTATTTACTAACAGTAATTTTTATTTACTGGTACATTAACACATATACATATACTTTGACACAATTATCATACGCCACGTGATAAATCTGTATAGCGGTCAATGTGATCCCTGCGACGTGAAGGGTAGTGCCTTCGGCCAATGTTGGATTCCACTTCTCCCACGCCCTCCAAAGGTGTACTTTATGAAAAATACACTTATTATTTTACTCTGTACAAAATCATGATGTTCGTTGTACTTGTATTATCTATATTTTCTCCTAATTCCTTATTTTTGCCTAAATAATGGTACAGAGTATACACGCTTGTGAGCAAAAGGAAAAGTTTATTTTATTGATTTACCGAAAATTCAAATTATACATAAGGACATAGAGTGGTGATCTACTATAGAGTGGTTTTAATATAAATTCCTCAAATTTTAATCAACTAAAGAGAGAATCCTCATATCGCTATATTTTTTCTAGACCAAATTAATATTTCAAGAAACATAACAGAATGTACCGTGAGAGTTGTTATAGTATGGCACCAGGTTATAGTTATCTTAAGAATTTGAATAATGTATTGAATATATGATGTTTAGTTTTTTATATTATTAAATAAATACAATTCTCCTACACCTTTATGCAGTTGTGATTTATGTGTGTTAACTTACCTTCAGATGTTTGTTCTGCCATGGTTTACCGATGAGCAAATCAGGAAAGCCCTTTCTACCTCCACCGTAAACTCCAAATTCGAGGTAAAACTTTTGACAATAAAAGCACAAAATATGTAAAAAATGTTTAGCGCTTCTCTATTAAGATTGTATATAACTTAAATGAATATGTTTATTGAATCAGGATATGCATCGTGCACACCCGTCTGGGCATATTGAATTCCTTTATAAAATTTTCATAACAAATCAATTTAAATATCAACTCATAAAACTATTTTCATATAAAATAATAAACTTTATACTTAAATATTACATGTCAATTTTAAAGGATATAATCTATAAAAATGGAAATTTTTTTAGGACTTCGTAAAAAAATACCTTAGTAACTATTTCTCTTCGAAAGTGATGAAAAATGAAACTGAAAGAATGTATAAATTATACCATTAAACTATATTGGCATTTAGCAGGTGTTTTCTGATAAAATAACAAATATCAGATAAAATATAATCCATAGTATTATATCTGTCTTTAATTAAATGGTGTCCAACATGTAAGTTTATATCTGGTTATCACGTAAAAACTACTGGCCTGATTGTATACAAATTTAAATGAACAATCTTTGAGTCATATCATGAATATTTAACCACCTACCTGCCTCTCGTACTGTAACTCATTTTTGGCTTAATCAGAAGATTTGTAATGTGCTTTTGAAAGTATATTGTGGCAAAAAAATTAAATGTTACTTTAATTTTTGTACCACCAAAAATGTATTTGCGTATATTATGAAAGCATAAGGTAAGCTCAAAATTAAAATCCTTTACAAAAAGTAATGCTACCTTCTCTGTAATCACTGTTATGCACAGAAATTATCCAGTAAGTATAGTTTAAAAGTAATGTTCACATCAACTTTTAATTGTGAATTGTATGTAATGTTAAGTACGCATTTCATGATTGTTAGTTGTGCAGATATCACAGACACATTTAATTTCCAAATTTTCCTGCAAATTGAAAGACTGTAGATTTTAACTTACCAACAAAACCAAACAAAATATGTTTAGTTATATTGTTTAGAGATTTATTATCTACACTTATCAAAGGTTATAAAATATTCTATTACCTTCGATGCTTTTTTCATTTTAATATCTAATATTGAAAGTTATAAGGTACTATTCAAAGTTCATTTTAAAGTTAAAATATAAGATCACTATGCAGCGACAATGACACATTATACTAGTTTGTAAGAGTGGGGACAACTTGATGTAAACAAACACATTTCGTCTATACTTACTTTTGTTTGCTCGCCTCTAGGGTAACTTTCTCTCCTTATTCTTCTTATTAGCTTTTATAGTCCACATAACATTAAATAACCAATATACTTATTTTACAAAGTTACTTACACCATATATTGTTAATACAATATTAGCAATAACAAAGAGTTAGAAATAAGTTAGAACTGCCATAATATACTATGTGTACGCCACATCATGTGCCGCTTAGGTTACAAGAAAAACAGGTTTAGAAGCTCATTTTAACCTTGAGATTACCTACGTATTGACAGACAGACATTAATACAAAAAATAAATTATAAAATCCCTCAGAAAACAAATAATAATCATTTTGACCCGGCTTAGTAACATAGGTTTTAATTATACACATGAAAACCCCGTGATTCACATTCGGCCATTTACCAATAAAGAATTCATTCTTTCCTATGCGGAATTGTAGTATTATGCCAAATTTCAAGCAGAAAGATAAACCTTTACGAGATATTTTGCTAAATGCATCTCCAGATTTCAATTCATTCTATCGGATCTGGTCAAGCTTTAGCTGTAATATTTCTTCATTGCTCTTGTGGATCCATGACGCCAACTAGAAAATCACAGAATAAATAGATGTGTAAAAAAACTTTACTTCACATTTTTACATTTTACTACGAGTCTTACATTATTTTAGTCAAAGAATATGCTTTCCAGTGAATACTACAAAAGTTTGTTATTACTTACGAACATACATAAAGTATAATAACGGATATTCATATGAAAAGATTCTAAACTATCTTAACATTATGTTAGGAAGAAAAGACGTTGTAACCCAATAAGTCACCCCATAAAGGTTGATTGTACCAAAGAAATTGGCGGTGCTTTGTATATGTACTAAATTAAGCATAAAAAATTCACTTATCGCTTATCAATCTCTGACAACGCTTAGAAGAAACCATATTTTATGAAAGAATAGGGTGGGTACTATATAAACATATATGAGGTGGTTTAAGAATGTGTTGACGGCATTAAATTCTTATCTCAGTTACATAAACTGGTATTTAAACCCCTATGTTAGAAGAATATTTATACTACTAACTATAAAAGTATACGTAGTAGTCTTACAGAATTCAAGTCACGATTCCTCTTAACCCAGACCTATTCTATTTAAGATCAAGTCTTAATGATCACTATAACCTGCATTGAGGTGATCAGACAAAGCGCTAAACGATCGTGCACGATAACAGTGGATTTTATTGCCTTAGAATACTATAGCTTATCATTAACTATTACCTAATAGCAAAGGAAACATTACAATGTTTAACAATTACAGTTTAATGCATAGTACTTTAAACACAAACATAAACTTTTTAACAACTGAAAGATCAATAATTTATTTTACATTTATTTACATGTTTGATGTATCTTGAAATCCCTTGGGAAACAACAACATTGTTTATAAAAATAATATATAAATTATGATATGCATGACACCATACATTTTTATCTTCTCATGGTCCATAAAAATGGAGATTAGCATTGTTTTATTTTAAAGGACAGCCAAAATGGACCTTGTAAATTTATCAAGATAGTCAATGAAATTAGCCAAGACATCAATAAAGTAAATTTGCACCTTGTTAAAACATTCATCGTAATTATTTCTTAAGTTCTTGGTGACTGGAAACTTAATATGACATTAAATGTATTTTATTTGTCATAAACCGTTGAACATAAAATTAAAATAAATTAAGAAATGTAAGAAATAAAGTAACCAGTCACAATAAAGGACCTGTATTTCTGAGTATTATGCTTCAATGGAATGCGGATATCAGAAACAAATTATTCACATTTTCACTTGATTTATCTGCAATCAGTTCCATGTCAAGGAGCTTTGTGAATCTGGCAACTTCCTCGGCACTATGTCTTGGTGCCATGTCTTTATTAGAGGATATCTACATCTTATCGTGACAAAACCTGTTCGAATTTGTGATCGAGTACAAAATACAAACCAAACGTTTCAGAATAAGTTTCTGCACAAAAATAGCTATTAAACGTTAGGACACAATATCTTGAAAACAACAATATTATCTGTAAAAAATATTTTAAAAAGTAAGACTTTTATCTTTAAAACATCGTATGCGGTTTAACTACGGAAGGCTTTTCAGTTAGAGCTAACCCTAGGAAAATTGCAATAGAATTAAAATCTAACTTAAAACATAAACTAAATACGCATTTAAAACATTAAAGTTAATGCATTAGTATTGAAAATTAAATAAAAGTGTAATTTAAAATGTTTTACCATGCATTGGGAAACATAAAAAGATACGTATACGTAAAAATAAAGTAACCGGTTTCGACAAAGAATCTGTATCCATCTCTTTTTGGAAGTATGCGGATATCAGAAACACATTATTCATCTTTTCACTCGATGTATCCTCAAAGAGGTTCCTCAGGTAGCTTTGTAAATCTGGCTACTTCTATGACAATACATCTAAGTTTTTTGCTGGATATCTAAGTATAATAAAGATTGTATTGTAAGTGACACAAATAATGTATTAATATTTATTGATCTAGTAAAAAATACAAACCAAATGTTTTATATTAAATTCTGCTCAAAAATATCAGTTAAGCGTTACAAAAGTAATTTAATAATTACATGTTCTGTTATTCTCATATAATACTAATAATCTTCATATTTTTGTATTAAAATCAATAGGAAACCAATAGCCAAGAGTAAGTAATGTTTAATTGTAATAACTACACAACGTTATTATTATTTTAGACATCAGTATTCCTTCAAGCTAGTTAATTACACAATGTAAAGTCAAAACCATATAGAAAATATTAAAATAGAGGAATATAACGAGAGGTATAATTCTTATAAAAATTATAATCACAGAACAACTTCAAAATTATTAAAAATAAGTATTGCTTCCCATTTTAATTTGTATTATTTTTTTAAACTATAACACTGAGAGATTGATTAGATTATCTAATTTAGTTTTTGCAGGTATTACATCAAATTTTGCATGCATCCTAAGTGGAGACTGTTACGGTACTCAGTATGTCGTACACTCATCTTAAACTGTAAATCTTACAAAAACACAACAGAAGTGTATTTAAAATATAACAAAAGTAACTAATGTAACAAATTGTAAATTAAGAAAACAACTGTTATTTGACACACTTCAAGCTTTGAAGGATAGTACGTATGTAATAAATAAAAAGTATTGGTTCTTAGTAATTATAAAATTGTAAAGAACTACACGAAATAATACATAATTAAAATTTTAGGTAACAGAGGAAATTTTAAGGAGGGAGAATTTTAATATTATTACAAAGGCAAAGTTAAACCAAGCATGATCATACCAAAGAAACTCAACATCTCCTTAGAGACACTGTAATAAGTGGAAATTGGGTTCTGTTAAGTTAACCTAATCAACGCTTACATTAAATAGTAGATCCTATGCTTTCCACGTATATCGTAACATTATTAGTGTATAGATTACATTTAAAAATGGTTTTGAAACAAATAAATAAATATACAAAAATTGCAGTGAAATGGATTTAATTGACAAATTTGTATAAAACTACATACAAAGCATTGTTCTATAAGCACATTAGAACACTAGTCATATATTCTGTTTAAAACCATACTTTTTATGGAAGCTTTTGCCAGAGAAAAATATTAGGCAAATGGTTTAGCCAAATGAGTAAATTTTTTAGATTTTAACTTCTTTTATTAAATGTAGTCACAAATTAATTAAATTATACCATTATTTTTTTAATAATTCTTATTACATATAAAAAGCACTTACTTGATTGACACGAATCCTACAAAAGTATAAAGTTATGCCTTTTAGTTTGAGAAGAAAGCATTTTATTTTATTTTCGTAAAAATAAACAATTCTCAATATTTTTACATGCTTTGTTGGAAATTTGTTATATGGTGAGCCCTATGTAGTTATGGAATAAAATGCGTACAACGAATTAAGGCTGCTTGAATAATAATGTTAACTAGTTCATTAAGACTTTGGAAAATACATGTTTTATGCTTGATTTCAGGTAGACTATACTGTTTTAATCCTTCCTTGTATTAACTAGTAATTTATTTATGAGTAGGTAAAGATTATGTTAATTTATTTAGCTAACTTGTATTCTATGTTTCCTTTTTATTTAAAAAAAATACATATTTTATATTTTATTAAAAGTAAATAAATGTAACCCTTCCTTTTATCAACTTAGTTATTCCATGTATGTAACAGTAAATAATAAAAGTAAATTGTTTGGGATTTTTATTGGTATTATTTAATTTATTCACGTATTGAAAGTTTAGGTTTGAAATTTCTTGAGTCATCCACTATCCTAAAAACATTTAATTAAAAGTATAATAACTGATTGATGTTGGAAAGGCTAAGATGAAATCATTATAGATAATTCTATTATAGCGGTCTTAGTTTCTCTGCTAAGTTAGTAGTTGGCCAAATCCAGTTATAGTCTATGGATACGGACAAGTTGGGCGGAGTTGTTGTGTACAATGATCCGAGTTGATTATAATGAAGTGGTCAGTCAACTTAGCAGCAGTTCTATAATATAGTTTGATACACATTTGCTTTTGCATTATATCATTGAAATTGCCAAGAAACAAAGTTCACGTTGTTCCATCAAAAATTAAAAGTCTGTTATGAAACTTTCTTATAATATCTTGGTATTAGTATTAGTTCCTGCATGTTTTAAACGACGATGGTCTAAGAGTATAAAAAGATATTTAAAGCGAAGTCTAAAACCTTAAATCATTTTTAATAATCCCTTTTTATTCTAAATTATGTAGCATTTATATATGTATTTACAGACAAATCCTTTCATAATGTACTGTTGCATAGAGGGTTTAATACCAATTTGTCTAGGATCAATAAATAGTACAGTAATAACTTATTTCGCCTATCTAGCTAATATCACAAGCATCAGGTGCAAATTAAAAAATCACTAACAATGAAAATCAGAAGCATCATAATACATATACGTGCAATAATCCGTTAGATGAAGCATTATCAAGTTCATCTAAAATATCAAACAATATTAGTTGCTTGATACTGTAAAAGTTATAACCATAAATAAGTAAAGGCTAAGAATGCTGATGTACCTTAATGATGTATATTTAAATAGAACCACACAAACTAACACTACAATTAAATTTATACATGATAAATACTTTAAATAAAGTAAATACTTATAAATATATACTTATGGTAAATATGTTCTATATGACTAATAAACAGAAATGAACTTGCTACTTTAAAATGTACAAATAAAAATATGTATACAAACTCTTTTTGAGCCTTCCATGTGTAATATTCCTACCTTAATAAAACATTAATCCCAAAATGTATTGCTTAACGCTACTCTCAGGAATGTTTTGACTGATTCGGCCATAGTTATATTTGGTGAAGTCCGAAGAATTGAATTGAATCGAATAAATTTATTCACATATCTATAAGTGACAGTCAATTGATAAAATATATATTTACAGTGAGAAGTTTCAAAAAGACTATAAGATCTGATTGTTTTTAGGCTGAAAAATTTTATAGGATATTTAAAATTTGGATTAATATTAATTAATATTAAGGAAACAAAATTAAAATTTAACTGAGAGTAAACATCTGTTCTCACGTTAAGATAAAGTTTAGTATAACAAAAACGTCTTCTTATATTTAGATTGAATTATATAGTGAATATACAGCATTTGATTAATAGTAATACAGATTTTAATGACAAAAATGACTATTTTTATCACAGACTTCACCAGTGACGAATTTAAACCATCTAATGCAGTATAAATAGTATTCTAGAATATTTACACATAAGGTATTTGAAACTGGTTTGCTCATTTGGCACTGTGTGAAATATTTACTGTGGTATACGGAAAAGCAGAAGAATAAAACAATACATGACTCTTCAAGCCATTCTTACTCTGACTACATTCAGAAGAACAACAAGATTTCTATCACGCAAAACTTATTTCGAACAATTAGATTGAAATGTTAAATGAACTTAGTTTCAAGTATTTTCCAATTTTACATTCCCTATTCGGTAAAAATGAAAAGGAATGCGACAGAACAAAAAGATTTTTTAAAGTGAAATAGTCGTTTATTTAACATATGAAATATTCGTTAATTAGACGTATGTATATACTTTCTTGATCAAGCTACAAAATCAAAATAAATAATAATACAAATTAATATCGTAAACCCTTATTTAATCATAGATGCTTTTCAAGTTTGTTCTTGACTCCTAAAAATGTATATATTTTCTTGGTCGCGGTAACTACATAAACTCAAGTGTAGAACTACAAATAAACTAGACATAAAAGTGAATTATAACTGATAAAATACTAATTTTTTGTTTACAGTGAAAAGCAAACTGAACTGCAGAAATATCTTAGATCAAAAGTAGATTACAAGGGTCGATAGTAGACTCTTTTAGATCTAAAGACGTACGTAGTAAAAACCAACATAAATATTGACCATAGCAACAAGATAATGTCAACTGTGGTACAATATAAATTAATCTGGTAGTGAATTAAAATGGTAGGGATATGGACGTACGATGATTAAAAACCTGTAGTCGTAGGAAGGACTTCTAAATCCTACGTATGAATATATATTTTCTTCCAAGTTACAACAAGGTGTACGGAACGTATAGCGCTGGAGATATTTTTGACTAGAAATTAAAAAAAATATCTATATGGATCAATATGGATAAGCCCTAGTAAGGACCTATTGGCTAAATTAAATTTGTAAAGTCAACATTTTTATATATTTTCTATACTAGAGCAAACATTCAAACTAAGCTGATGCACCGTAAATACATTAGATCATAATAATATGTACATATGTTTTCTTCATCGGAACAAATTGCATTATAGCACTGGAAATATCGTAGACTGGAATTAAATTACCAGACCATAAAGTAGATGTTTGTTGACCGAAGTAAATTTCGGAGATCTATATACATATATTTTTTATTTGTAGGGAAATTAGGACAGGATAATAAACTGCGGCGTCAGAAATATAATTAATTCGAACCAGACACACACATTTCCGACAAAATCTAAAATATTAATCAGTAATATTGGAATTAACTTTATAAACTCCTAATTATAGATACTGAATTAATAACTACCTACTTCTGTTTGTAAATAATAATAGGGCCTTCATTTTATTAGATTACAGTAAAAGCGTACACAAGGAAGGCTTTGCTCTTAGATTTTGAGATTTAATTGGAAAACCGCGGGTAACAGCTTACATAATAATATGATCTAATCAAAATACAAAACAAGAACTCGTAACACACAAGGGTGAGATTTTGCTTGTTAAAATTATTTCTACAAGTAAATGGTGTAGTATTAATTTTTATATAACGTAGACAAAACCAAATAATAATGTACATTACAAAATTGTGTATACAAATAATACATCTGATGCTCTAAATTAATAAATATAAATATCCAAGCATAAATTTCACAAACAATAATTAATTGGATTCAATTGTGGTATCAAGACAATAATATGATCAAAGACAAATTATTACGCTCTTATTTATGACCGCTACTTAGAAGATAACTCATTTCTGTATACTGTATTTCCGACAAGGATGTTAAAATATATGAAATAGTCAATGATTTTAGCGAAAATCTAATTTTTTATTGTTTGAACTATTTGTACTTGTAATGTACTTAAAAAATAGAGTAATACATAATAAACTACATTGAAATTTATTTCTTCAACAGAGACAATTCTATTAGTATCCATTGTAAAACGGTGTTAATATGTTTCCTATTGAGAAATGTGTATGCAATCTCACCATAATACATGTGGAATAATAATCATTGAATATTGAACAATAACGTCATGGATAACGTGTGTTAATCACTATATTAATACGTATTATATATCACACGTACAATACCTGAAGCAAAGCTCTTTGTTTAATGAAGGTATGATGTGGAGTGCAGCTGCTACACAATATTTTGAGTAGTGTAAATCTATACAAATTACAAGGATTCTAGTGTAGTTAAATCCATATTATAGACTGAATACCAGGAAAATAATACCACTCATTTATAAATGTTTATTGTCTTTACTTTCCCTAAAAAAATATTTACTTATTATAGTACTATATTTATATTACATTTTCAAATTATGTTTTTATAACTTATCACGTTGAAGCAGAGCGTTTATTGTGTATTAGTGGCTTGTTTAGTTTAATACTCGCAAAGTTTTTGTACTTTAACATTTACATATTGATTAAAAAAGTCGTTTTTATAAATACATTGAAATCAAGATTTAACTTAAATAAACTAATATGTAGGTTGAATTCAGAATATTTGTATTCAGAATACTTTTCCCTGTTTTCAAACTGCATGAGAATAATATTACTTCATTTTCTATTTAATTTACAAATAATGTTGTTATCAAATGAAATAAAAACTTTTTCTCAATAAAGCCACGCATGAGATATTAAAAAGTGTACATAGAGGAAGACCATTCCTCCCACAAAAACTGTACGTCCCTGAGTGTATAAAATATTGATATAACATTATCCTGCTATGAGAATGGTTTTTGAGTATTAGGCACTTACAAACGAATAAAATACATTATACATGTGTTTGATAATGTTATACATTGAAGGTCTGTGTTTTTAATATTACATACTGTACAGGATTATTTAAAAAGTACACAGTTTTTCATGTATTCAAACTGTGTAATTTATCCAAATATGTTGGCCTTTAGTGGTAGCTAAAACTACTTCTCCGTTAACTGCTGAATGTAGAAATATAATTAGTATATAAACCCTCTTTTTATTTATTTTAAAGTTCTTAATATTAGCTATGAGAAGACTTTACGTATTCTTAATATAGAATCAGCTCATTTAGTTATTTTACTGTAATATTGTTTATGGACGTTCGTTAAAAGTCCTACCAGGTTCTAAGATGTTCTTAGTCGTAAAGATGTATGCATATTTTCCTCATCAAGGCAAAAAGAGTAAACTCAACTATGACATAGGAAATATATGGAAACAAAACAATAATGCATAAGACGTAAGTAGACCCTTTTTGACAGAAGCAGTTTTCTGATATCTATGTTTATGTATTTTCTTGATCGGGACAATAAATTAAACTCAAATGAGACACCATGAATACGTTAGACCGTTGATTTAAAAAGCCTGAATTAGGCGCTTTTTGGTTTATTGCCGAAGTAGGCTTCTTAGTTTTTTTCGTTTTTATATATAAATCCTATTTATCAGAATAACATGGGAAATTGTAATATGGCATTGGAAGTATCTTAGACTGGAATTCAACACTTCTTGTCAGGAGTAGATTACCTAAATCTACACACACTTACACATCCATACTCATATACATTTTGTTGATCGAACAAATAAGGCAAACTGAACCGTAGCACTGTAAATACATTAGACTAGAAGTGAATTTAAACACTCGGAAGTAAACACTTTATGAGTTATAAATGTCGTAAGTAGGTAAACAAATTTCCTTCATCGGGACAACGAGGTAATCTCAGCTATGGCGCTTGAAATATATTAGACCGGACGTAGAATGCAAGAGCATTTGACAAAGTATGCTACGGACAAAATATAATTTAACAGTTTATAAAATATGGTATTGTCATCCTAAATAAAACAGAAAATATTTTGTGTTTCTTGTGTTTTAATGTAATATGCATACCCTGCCCTAACGCATTGTATATGAATATAAGACAGTAGTGTTTTGAAAACACGTATTCCTCTTTATATTTTTAAAGCTTTAAACTACCTTAAAAGTGCTGACATTAGGAACTGGCCGTACAATTTATATTTTATAAGCAAATTCCGCTTATGTAATAACGTGACTTGCTGTAAATAATAATTCGTCACAAAAAATTAATGAGATTTTTATTGTATGCTTGTTTTTCAAGGGACTAGAGTCCAATATTGTATTTTGTTAGTTCTGTATATTTTTAATACTAATTTTTTTTATAAAAATGATAAAAACTGGCCTAATTCGGGACTGATGTATAACAAATATATTTAATTTTGCATAAATTATTAAGTAGATACAGTCTATTATCCCTCTGGAAATGATATTTTTTTACTTCAAAGGCATAACTTGAACACGTTACTGAATTATAAATGTGTAAACGTAATTGTTACTTTAGTATAAACCTTGCCTCACAACCATTCCAATAATAAATAACCCGTTATCTTATATATGGAAGTATATTTCTACTTATTTCTATTAATTTTGATATAATGTTACGAATGTTATACATTAATTATATTATTATAAAATTACTAAATTTTACATTCCATTATTATTTCGTCATATCTTTAAGTAGCAAAACTGTATCTACTGAACGCCCGGTTAATCGTTTTAAATTAAGTATACTTTTGAAAAGTAATTACTTTAAAATATTTTAGTTGAAAATTAAATAATATGCTCGTTAATACGAGTCTACGGTATTATCGTTACTATAAGTTTTAGTAGTAATCACAACGAAATCATATAAGAGAACAAAGAACAAAAAGCAAAGTTTTGAAAACATTTATAAGGAATTCCACATTGGGCTTACATTGTGACTGCTCACGTATGGCTAATGATCCACGACAATATCTGGATTCAACTGGTGATTGGCATGCAGAGTCCGGCAATCATTGGAAAGCAGCTAGCTGTTCGGATCACAGCTAATCCCAGACAATGACTGGTCGGCAAATTAGTAGTCGTTGCTACTCATGAGCATTCCATTCATCCTTTGTTCAGAGCAGTGACTTGAGTGAAGGAGATTGTTATTGTGGCTAGGACATGATAAGTATATTACGAGTATGGTGTATTTTCGAGTATATGAAAATATTAGTACTTCAATACAACTTGTGTGCATTTACATAGTAGCTTGGACTTGAAACTTAGTACAACTTTTTAGTTCAGTGTAGGCTCTGGATCTGTACTAAGAAAGGATTTTAGTCACAAAAATTTGAAATATCATAAACTGTTTACTTTTTATCAAAACCTATAAATCTGAAGTATTACGTGGCCCAAATATTCGTTAAAAAAAGATTATGGAAAATTGTGATTATAAGTATGTTTGATATTGAAAAGTAAGTTGATGAGAATTTAGACGTAGAATCTGACCTATGATTCCTTACAATATCTTTTACGCAACCCAATAATTGGAAGACTGAGAAATATCCAATTAGTATTTAAAGATAATAGTAAAAACACCATCAGCGATTATAAACATGTCCCAGCCTAATTTATTGATTATAGTCCTTTTTTGGGTGCTTATTCAACAATTTGGATTTTGTGTTCTGAAATGGTAGAAGTTTCCTGAACTTGATTACCCCTCGAACGAAGGGACGGGTTTTTTGGGAGCAAAAGCTCCTACAAGAATTTTATTTGTAATATTAAATTCTAGTAGTTGAAACTTTTAGTATATTTTAAGCTGACAAACTCTTAGTTATTACATTAAAGTTTTGTTCATTTTTGCTGATGGAATGCTTAGGGAAAGAAGAAATTACAGATATTTTCATACATTCAAGAATCGTTACCACGTTTGTTGGATGGTGGAAGACTGCGCATCCGGCATTCGAGTTACTTTTTAATTTAAACCAAACGAGCAAAAAGACAATCAAACTGAACCCAAGTTTTTCCCGATGTATTGTATAGAACTAGTGCACTATGGTCCGCAAGATAGAAATTTATCCTTTGGGCAGCTCTCATCATTACCATCAATACTGCAATTAGCTGAAAGTCAATTATGGGGGGACGGCTGTTGCTAGATCCTGAAGAAAGTTATTACGGAACATCATCACTCCTAAAATATTAAATTGCTTTGAAAGTTTATTGAGTGAAAACCACTCATTACAGGATTACACTCACTACCTGATGTAAATATCACGCATGATATCGGACCAGGATTAAGTACTAGCATTATTATTCATCAGCTGTGTTTCACAGCCCAATCAGTGTTGAAAATAACCAGTGATACCATGTCGAATACAGTATTATGTTGCTGACATTGACCACCTCACATTCTGTGGTGACATTGCCACAGTAGTATCTGCTACATGGGTACCAATACGGAAACATAAAAAAATGCGACCAGTTAGGATATATTCCAGGTAATCAAATTTAAAGTTTTGATTGGGACTTTCTGGTGCTGCACTTGAATAATTAATATTTTTGAACTTTAAGCGTCTTTATTATGGTAGATATTGTATAAGTTTAACAATCTCAAATGTAGTTTTAAAATAGAGTTATTGCTATTAGAGTAAATTCATTTAAATTAGGTAGACAGAACTTAGTGTAATTATTTATACACTAATAAGCTCTCCTTTCTAACACCTTATTCAAAATTATAACAAATTTGTTATTATTATTTGAATTAGGTTGAATAATTTATTAAAGTTTTTTTACTATAAGACTATAGCATAGAGCTACATAAAAAGATTACTATAATAATACATTGGTGGTGTAATCTTGAAATTTATGTGTAATTAGAATTTTAAAATATGTTTACACATTATATTGTTTTCATTTTTTTAAGTAGTAGTGTGTTTCAAGAATAATTCTTAATTTCTTTGAAAATTTTGGTCGAATACAGAATGAATATTAACAATATGAGCATTATATTAGTATGCATATATTCATGAAAATTTACCACTCATCTAAATAATTAAAAACCTCAGACTGTTATTACATAGATCCCTCTGAGCATAATTAGAAACACACTTTAAAGGTATTTCATAAGTTTTTCGTCAGCATTCAGACATCTCTTGTATTGTGTTAAGTCTCCTCGCAGACTTTTTATTATTGTGACTTCTAATTAGGTTCACACCAATACAACTTTATCTAACAAAATTTATTGGAGGATACCTATTCACGCAATTTCCCGTGTTATAAATGTTTTTTTTCCGTTCTTCCACATTATCATATTCAAAACAATTAAACACCTCAATCTGTTATTACAAAGACCTCACTGAGGATAATTTCATACAGACACATACTTTAAAAATCATTCGTAAGGTTTTTATAGAACTTTGTAATGCATGCAAAATTCCATGACTGTATGTTTTTTATATATCATGCAGACAGATGTACACAAACATACGCAGACGGACAGATAGAAATGAAATTCGCTACAGCTCAGTCAATAATCAATTACTAGATTTTTATAGTAACTTTAAACTTCCAAAACTGCAGTAAATTGGTTGATTATTGAAATTTAGATCAGCAAATATTTAATTGATTTTTAGTTTTTAAAAACGGACCCAACAATCCAACCAATAATTTTTTTCTGTTTCAAAAATGAGAATATAAAATAAGAAATATCTACCTAACTGTACAGTTGTTTTCTTGATTTCGTCTCAAAGTGGCCGTTAATGGAACAGACGCTACCATTTACAAATTACCCCGGAGTAATATAGATGCTAATAGGGCTTTCTAGTGATTGGATTTACCAATTAATGCAGCAATCCTCACTGGTATTAAAAGGCATTTAAAATAATTCAGTGTTTCTAATGATAATTCTGTCTGAACTGCCTAATATACCTAAAATGAATGTTGGAAGCTGTATATGCATAGTTATATGTATTCAAGGAAAGAATTTCAACATGTTCGGATGATTTGCGTATTTTAAGATATCTGTTATAGATTTGCGTGTCTCTAAAAAAAAAAAACAAGTATTAATAATTTTTCCAAGAATTTTAAAAGTTGTAGTGTGCATAGTAGATTACCAAATAAAGAAATTAAAAATTTAATCTAAAATGACAATTTTTTTATAACCACTAATACTATATGCATTGAATGCCATTTTTGCTAATAACCAACCAAAACACAACTCAAACATTGGGCATGACCAAGAATAAATTCATATTTATTTACCTAACTAATCTATAAAAATTTTACTTCACAATTTTCTTATCCAACATGATATTGCTGTAAGTGCTAGTTAGTATACACATTTAAGCTATTAACAACTGTTTTACGTAATGATATTAAAACGTGGTGCAAGACTATAATAATTCTTAACTAAATATATACAAACCTTGAAATATATAACAAGATTTTATCTGATACATCGAGTGAAAATGTACGCTAGCAAAGGCTCCACCAAATACCGTGAAGTGACATGAAGATTGATAAAAAACGGTGGTATGTATTGAATAAAATTTCATAATACATTTCAAGCATATCTCATTTCATTTAAGAGATACAACGGTCAGACAAAATAAAGGTTTTGTAAGGTACCTTAACGATAAGCTTCGCTAACGCTCCACCAATAGTAGTGAGGATAAGTACCATAAACATAGGTGAAATATGTATTTTGCAATAATATTGTAGATAAGAATTATATTGTAAATTAATAAAAAGATTTAGTTCAATTTGTAGTACATCACTTGAATAAATATCGAATGTTTGAGGTGAAATATTTGATGCTGAGAATTAAAATGTTCTGTTTAATTTTCAATACATGACTAATTATCTAAATTATATATTCTACCGTAAAAGATATAACCAGCTAGTTACTATGGTAAAATGAATGGGGGTATCTATTGTGACCTTAGTAAGGAGAACGAGGAGGGATGGTTTATCGAGAGAAGAGCAAACAAAATGGAGTATCGACGTTAATGTGTTTGTTTGTGGCTAGTTTGCTTTACTTCTTGCAGCTGCTATCATGTGTCATTGTCACCCCATTACAAATATTATGTACAAGTCTGGTATCTAACATTAGAAATGTTTACTGGTTTACTAATAATATACTGGTTTACTGGTATGTAATTTAAATGATATTGGATGTTAGAGAATTGCTTGTACTGGTAACCAGGTTCATAAAGTAAACAAAATAGAAGAATAAAATACAATTTTAGTATTGTATAATAATAAGTCTGTACCATATAAAATAACATTCAATGGTTTTAAATGTATTTAATAAAATATTATTAACATAATATTAAAAACATAAGATCTATCGCAAAATGTCTTGCAAGCTTATATTCTTGAGAAAAGTCTAGGCAAATGTGTCTAGTTAGTTTCCTCTATTTTCCCTGAAGTTCAATGAAATTTAAAGATAAAGGTAACAGGTATAGAGTGTATTTAAAAAAAAACGAAGTTAGGGCCTAAGAAGCCCTCTCTGAGACAACGGCTCTTGGTCCCAGCAACGGTTTATAGATGACATCCCAGATACCATCAATGGCCGGAAATGCTTATTGCTTGCATGGACAGGATCACTTAGCGATCACCCAAACAATCAACAGCCATGCTCGGCGTTGATTGAATCGATTATCTTGCAAAAAACGCCTTACCAGCTACTAAGTTTTTTTAATATTGGGAAGAACTTCCGGGATTAGTTTTGTATACAACAAATAATGTAAATAACCATAACATCTAATACAAATCTTACACATAGCTATTGACATATTCTGAATACCTTCATTGCATTTTCTTTTAACAGGTTTTGTCCAAATACAAAATGATGATTATTAGAAACTACCACCAACATTTAGCCCGGTTAAACTATCAGTTATTTATCAAACTTCGAAAAATATTGATCGAACCAGTCGATTTCACAAATTTGGAATTTATGTGGTAGGATGCTATGATTGAGAATCAGTAATTAATTACATGAAAATAAAGAACAATTCGATACAATATGTACATTACTCCAAGAGAAATCAAAGCATAACTTGAACAGTTTTTTAAGGGGAGCATGTACCTTTTTGGCACTAAAATATCGATTTTTTTGAAACATATCATAAAAAATACTATGTTTTTATGCCCTTTTCAAAAATATATAAACACTCTATATCTGAGAGGTTTAGAAATATGTGTAAAATGTGTTTTAAGAAATGTATGGCGCGCTATGGATTGTTAGTGTCAGAATGTATTATATACATATTACTTGCTCCAATTGTAATGATTATTAAGTTTTTCCCCTTTAGGTTGGTAGCACTGCTTGCTTTAGATGCATTTGAAGGATGTAAGTCATCTGTAACTTAACCTAACCTACACTATTGATATTATTGTTATTGTTTATGTTTACTAACAGTGTTTGTCAGTGTAATTCTATTTTGTGTGGTGCCAGTGATCAAAACTTTGGACTCTTAGTGGTGTATTTATTATATAAATAAGTGATATTATTGTGTACTAGCCATGCCTAGAGTGAAAAGGTTTCAATAAACAGTCTTACAGAGGTAACCAATTTCGTAAAAAATTCAAGTGAACTAGGACTAAGTGCTTCTCCAGGTACAAAGTGAATCTAATAGTCCTAGGCCCTAAACAATCACCTAGTTCTAAGAAGATTAATGATTCAAAGTTGCCTAAATTTAGTGATTATGACATAAACAATGTAAATATTATAATAGATGTACAACAGATTTCTGGCCTAATAAAATCTTTCACTGCATGTAAATATTGTAGTAGTTCCGACTGCATTGACATAAGCCTAGATGAAGACTTCAAGTGTGGAATAGTACATCGTGTAAATATTTGTTGCAATGTATGTAAACATACTGACTCAGTAATAAGCTCCAAATGTGTTAGAAATATGTATGAGTTGAATCTAAGATATGTTTATGCTCTACGTTCAATCGGGCAAAGGCCTAGATTCTGGTAGGTATTTTCTGCTGTGATGAATATCGCTCCACCAAACAGCCGAATTGAAAAATATAATAAAAAAACTGCTTACTGCTGTAACAGAGGTAAGTGAATGTTCACTTAGACAGGCAGCTGATGAAGTTCGTAGCCTAAATGATGATTGTCGTGATATAGCAGCCGCTTTTGACTGTACCTGGCAGAAGCGAGGCTTCACCTCTGTGAACGGCGTAATGACAGCAACATCCTTCGATACAGGAAAGGTTATGGACTTTGAGTATTTCAGCAAATATTGTAATAAATGTGTCAGAAAACCTCTAAGCCATGACAAAACCCTATTGAAACAGCACAAAAAATTCTGGTACTTGTTTGGCAAATTTTTCAGGTACAAGTGGTGGAATGGAGGTGGCGGGAGCTCTGACTCTTTGTCGCCGCTCTGAGGCTAAACTCAATGTGCGATACACAAAAATACCTTGGAGATGGGGACTAATAAGGGGTTTACTCATGTTGTGGCAAACAATCCCTATGGTGATGATGTTTTGTTAGAAAAACTTGAATGTGTAGGCCATATTCAGAAGCGACTAGGAACAAGACTGCGGCGATTGAAGAGGGATAAAAAAGGAATCAAATTGAAGGATGGTAAAGGACTTGGAGGACAAGGTAGGTTGACTGATGTAGAGATAGATCACTTACAACGTTTTTATGGGATGGCAATAAGAAATAATTTGGAAGATGTTGAAAAAATGGAAGAGAGCAATATGGGCTACGTTCTATCACAAATTATCGACTGACGCAAAACCTCAGCACGAACTATGCCCGCCTGGGATTGAGTCTTGGTGCAAATTACAGACAAGCTCAGGCAAATAATAAGCTAGATGATTTCAAACATACAAACTCATTGCCTGAATCTATTATGGAAGAAATAAAACCAATCTATAAGGATTTATCAGCCCCAGCCCTACTAAAGAGGTGTCTGCACGGTAAAAACACAGAACCCTAATGAAAAGCATCAATAGCGTAATTTGGAATAGGCTACCCAAGACCACATTTGTTGGCATTCAGACATTAAAATTAGGGGTTTGTGATGCAGTTCTTAGTTTTAATGAAGGAGCCAATGGCCAAAGTGAATGTTTTGGAACGATTATGCATCTAACCAGGACGCTTTATGGGTTGAAGGCCTTCAACAAATTGATTCCAATAGGGTTAAAAAAGCTGACAAAGAAGTCCAAGAAGAAAATAAAAGAAGAGGATAAAAAAAAGGATAGGAAAAAAAGAGTAAAAATGAAGAAGATGATTACTGTCCAGGTGGATTTTAAAGTGATTCTGTGTTTTGAAGTGTAACTAAAACTTTAAAAGCTGTTTTTACCGAAAAGTACCGTTTTGTGACATTTAGGAACACGTTGTGAAACAATTATTAGACATACAGACTTCAAATTTTACACACTTATTGCAGACTAGTTTGGTGAGTAAATTCATGCTTTTTTTATCAATATATATTATGTTTTTATAATTTTAAAAAATATTGTATTTACATAATTAAAAAAAAATTTTTTTTGTTAAATTGCTACCACGATAATTTTTTTGTTTATTGAGATATTAAAAAAAAGGCATGAAAAATATAAAAGCTGTTATTGTAGAACAAAACCCTAAAGTTTAAAGTCAATATGTCTAATAGTTTAGGAGATAATGGTACCGACATGTTGCAGTGTACTCCCATTTAAATAACATGGGGACCCGAAAAAGGTACATGCTCCCCTTAATTGGCCCAAACGGGGTGGATTTAAGTATGAATTTTCTATAGGGTCTTGGTGACAGATGATTGAAGTATGTGACACGTGGCAGGGATGGCTACTGTAGTGTACTCTTTCTAATTATATTTAATACGTGATTTGTGTTAGTAGTAAAGACATATCATTAGTTAAAGTAAATATAGTCTTCAAAATATGTAAACTGTAGAAGATGTAAAATGTCAACGTTCCAGTGATTATCTGTTACGTCTATGTCACTATGAACATAACACTATGAACTGAAATATAAATTTTTTTAGTAAGTAAACACTCAGTGGAGTGATTATGTCTTTAGTTTAGAGGGAATTAATTTGTTAACGTGTATACAACACAAAAGGGTTAGTAATTTATTTGAATGAATCTAATTTTAGTTGAATAGGTCTAACTCAAAAACTTTGCAGCTTTATTTTAGATGTTTGCTAATATATGCGCATATTTAGATTTTTAGAGATTTTTCTTGTGGGTGGGGGGGGGTAATTTCTCTTCAGCTACACAATACTTTTGCATAAACTTACGTTTTATTTACTGTATTCTACTGACAGTTTGTAACAAATATACAGTTAATACCAAAAATACCAGTATATACCAGTAGCTATTCACATCTCCAAATTCATTTACTTCGAAGGAAAATACATACTTTATAAATTTATGCATCATACAGTGTAAGAGTTTAAGGATATTGAAAGCAATTTTAAGTGGATTCCCCCAATAAATCAAATAAATATTCAGAAAAATTTCTTATGTAACTGCAAGAGTTGGTAAAACAAGCCCCACAACATCTTTCGCAATTAACGTTTGTTATCAGTAATCCCAGAATACATTCTTAATGCTTCTCAATTCTTTTATCTAACAACCTACATGTTTTATTTTACGTAATAAATTGAATTGTTACTGATACATAGCAAAATTTCAAAATAATCACCCTCTCAACTAAACATTTTCCACTGTGACTTACATTAAGAAATATTCTTTGAAATCATTAATAAATATTTTAAAATACTTTACGTTCATTCAAAGAAGTAAATACTTCAATGTAAGCTTAAAAGTTCTTAACAACTTAAATTATCTTTCTACCATTTAATGAACTTGGCATATGTTAACCTCTCAAAAAGATTCAATAAAAACGTCGTAAATAAATTAAGCCCTTTTTACTGAAGAAACAGTCAACATGTGCTTACTTATAATTTTAACATCCTATAATATGTAGGGTAATAAAACTCCTTGAAATAGTCTTTTATTGTTTTATTCGTTATGTACGCCTTCAAAAATATTACATTTCCGGAATTATGTTAGCCATAGCCTGTGTGATGTTTATTTAGATATACCACTAATAATAAATCCACAGAACACCACAATGAACCAACCGGTCGTGGCGCACTTTCCTCATCCACCGCTCCGCGAAACGTGAGTCCCAGTGCTCCCACGTGAGTGCCTCAGTCGTGTCCGGTGTCCGGGCCGCAATGTGTACTCCAGTCTTTCTGTGTGCCATCATCGCAGTGACGTCGGCCGTCTCTTAGTACAAGACAACGCGGTACTCCAGCAGTAACGGGTACTCTTACTCTTACTCCGGGAGTTGGTTTATTAGCTGGTAGCAGTCGCAACATACCTGTGCAGACAATATTTAGGCCTGCACAAACTTTGCAATAGTTTTCTCATGTGCTAACCTCTGAGGTTGTTAAGGTTCTAAGGACGATTGATGAAATGAGGCCATGACTTACTCAGTCTGAGTGGTTTAACAATATCTGGAGCAGGTAATTGCTGTTAATTTATAAAAAAAGTAACTCAAGTTATTTATTTCAAGTAAACAATTCCAGTAACCAAAAAAGTTGATAAATTGCCTGTATTTGACGTTTTACGTTATCTAAGAAAAGAAAGAGATTTCATAGAATTATATTTACTGCAGTGGCCAAGATTGAATGTTAATTTTTATTAAATTGTATGCTGTTGATAAGTTAAGCATTTTTTTTCTTTTATGTAAATAAAAGCAATATTTACCAACCTGTTACATTTACCAATGGTATAAAGCTTGTTATCTGCACCATAGATGCTAAAAACGACAATTTCCAATCGCACGTTAATTCATTTCATGTATATTGATGTTCTATAAGTAGTAATTTATTTAAATTATAATGACTTTAAATGTGTGATACGTAACTCATTATTCATTTCGGTAACTCTAAAAGGATGCATTCTACGGTATCATTGCAGTGTGCGTAATATCCATTTTAGCGTAGCAATGTGATTTGAAAATAATACGGGGGAGAACACATGAGAAACCTTCAATGTGTAATTAAAAATTTAATTTAATATATAAACGCTTTATATAGTACTTTCTTTTAGTTTCCCCTAATTTTTTAAGCTCTGAAAGTCTTGCGAAGTTTTTCTAAACAAATTTTATGAAGAAAATTCAATTTTACAAAGCGTTAGTAATATGAGAACAACTAAATTAAGCCGCGTTATATTTCCTCATGGATTCATACCAGCCGCTGTCTCTAATGGATATTTACAACTTGTTATTCTCCGTTTCTCTTGTTCCCTAATCGAATTATCGTATTCCTTTATGAAAATTCAGCAAAGTTTCTTAATACTTCTCTTAAAAGAGCAAACGCAATAAGGAAAGTTTTAAGCCATTTATGAGCAAGGTAAGCTATATGTAATGCAATTCAGTCATATAATTTCGAGGTAAAGTTATTAAGAGTTGATGCAAAATACGAATTGGTTATTGGTGCGTTGGAAAGAAATTATCTCTCACTGACTAGAAACATTGGTGTTTACTTATGCGATTGTTTATCATATCTTCTCAAAGTAATGGTCCAATGGCTTAATATTGCTATAACCCCTAATTCTTTACTATTCCAATCTTTACGGAGGAATCAGACGAATTCCTTTTTGAGACACCCACGGGGAAACATCATGGGACTAAATACATAAATCAAAACCAACAATTCAGTCGTATTAAATTCTATTTTTTTATTTACAGAACTAAACAGATATTAGAAAATATAAGTGCCCTAGTACGTATTAAAGTATAACTGTATCAAACACTAACATTAAATTATATTAAATTAATAAATTATATACTCTTAAGAGTTCGAAAAGTACTCGGCGACGCAGAAGCTCAAAGTATACGTTTTGCATATTTTCGACACCAGAGAGAATTAGAGTGAAAATTAAAGTTTAATACAGATGATAAGTTGTTCTTATAATCTCATGAGGTCGAACAACTGGATCGTCGACGTTCTTTAGATCGCTGCAGACAGATGTCCACTCCAGATTAAGGAGACCTGAGACAGCATGAGACCTCAGACGGTGCACTGCGTGGAGGATGGAATGGAGCTGAACTCTAACCATTCAAATTGAATTAAACCATCCCACCGTAGTGATATAACACCAGTTAATAACATTTTCCAATTTTTTCAATAATTTTAAGCCAGAAAGAATTCTGAATCTTTCAATAACAACTGTACTTAAGCCTGCTCGTCCAATTATGTACAAAAATTAATTGCAAAAATATATAATTTAAATGCTCTTAAATTCTTATAGACATAGACATTAAATAAAAAAAGCATAGCCTATAGTGCAGCAGATACTTATCTAGACATCCCACACTTAGTAGACATTTAACTGAGAAATAAACATGCAACGTTAGACGAACCTGACAAAGAAAGAAATTCTTTGTAATAAAAAAGTAAAGAATATAAATTTATTAGTTTTGATTTCGCATCTTAATTATCACAAACGAGCTTATTTAAAGACATTAGGCAGAAAGAAAAATAAGAATCTCGTTAGAGTTTGAAAAATATTCACGGGCGTCCAAGATTTTTACAAGGTATGAGAACTTTACTCTACGTATCACGTTAGAGGTCTCGTTGAGGTTACTTGAAAACTACTTTAGTCAATAGCTCAGTTTATTGGGATACAGGTGTTGTCATGTTACACGTAACATTTTATATGTTTATTCACAATGTCTTTACGAATATATTTAGTCTGTAACGTTCTTATTTCCTGTTACCTGTGGTAACCCATTAGAAAAATGTAAATATTTTCTCCAATTCTCAGCCAAATGCCTTGTGGACTATGTTTCCCAAAATGGAATTTCATCGAACCCCGATTTTACTAAAATAGAATTTAAGCATCATAAAAAATGTAAGTAAACAAATTATTCTGTTTTTGAGATGGACAGAAAGGCAGAACAGAAATTTTGCAGACCCTAAAGGGTGAAGCCTGTTAATAGTGAAGCCTTTCATTTAAATTAGCCTATTTTTTAGAAACAAACGAGGAACAGTAGTCAATGAGCGTGTTACATAACATTGCTTAAGTTTATTTTTATTCAGGTAAGTATAATGGAGTGGTATGTAATACAAAACCTAGTAGACCGCCTCATTAAGAAGCAGTATATAAAAAATATTACAATTATTACTTAAATTTTCTGAGATTACTAAAACACAATTGCCATTTACGTACATCGTTTGAAACATACCTACCAATATCAAGTCATCAAACATGTATAAGAGATATCCCAGAAACATTAAAACATGGTCAACAGGTCCATTTGTTGTCTCACTAGTGAAGGGATGTTTTAATACATATAGTATATAAAACTTACGAGAAGACTAAGCTAAGAACGTAAAGTTTTAAGTTTATCCATACGGGCAAGCCCAGACACACTAAACCGTGACAACAGGTCCGGCTATAAAGCGAGCTCCATAAACATATCGAGGGATGAGGCTGGACTATTTCCCTCAGGAAAAGTCCTATGTTCTTACATTAGACGATATTTGAGACACCAAGCACTCCATCTTACTGTATATGATAATAACATATTGTTTGATAATAATTACTATAAAACATATTATTTGATTAAATTCATCAGTTAGCTATAATAAGTTAATAGTTTAATCGGTTTTAGTGAAATCTATCCATCCCATATAGTTTAAGATAATACCATTTATTAAATTTCATTCAAAACATAAACTAAAGCATACGAAATAAATCTCCATATAACTCAATAGTTTAATAAGGCAGCCCGTCTGTATGGCTTTCAAAATTCATGATTGCTATCATTTTAAATTCAATATATATATATATATATACAGGTGATATTTTGGAGTTCATCCCAATGTGCTATTTGGTCACATATAATATAGTTGAGATATTTAGGTTAAATTTAAAACGTTTTTTATATAATAATTGAGTAAATTATGTATTTAAACTAGTCAAATCTCAATCACTTTGTTAGTAGCTTGAATTTCAATGTTTTAAAGTTATATCACGACCTGAATGACATGCACAGGTTTTGTGAACATTCTCCTACAGGACTATTAAAATCCGATTAAAGAACAAGAGGAATGGAGAATAACAAGAAGTAAATATCATTTTCAGACAGCGCCACTTATGAACCCGTTATAAAAAATATCACTTAATGTATTAGTTCCCATATTATTAAAGCTTTTTAAATAGGATTTGCTTTATAAATGTTTGGTAATATGTTTTAAGAACACTACAGTTACTTTTGGAGCTTACACAAAGTAAGGAGAAGTAAACAATTCACTATTTTTATATATTATTTATATAACAAATCTGTATGAACACAGTGTACTTTACCTAGAGATTTAATAAAATTAATTTTCTATATAAAAATAAAACATTACAAATACAACATCAGGTGCTATCCTTTGAAGCTTAGATATAATTTTATAAGTTTTACAAAACTAAATCGGTAAAAATATAAATAAACGGCTGCGTATATAACAAGAAAAAATGTGATAAATCTATTTTATTGGGAACCTAAATTTTAATTCATAACATATAAGCATAATTGAACAACATGTACAATGCCATTGTTATGCACAATCTTTACTAAGCAGTAATTCATTTTTTTATAATTTCACTGTGAGGTATTGAGCATATATTTTAAAATAAAAGTTTCAATAATTCAATGTTTAAAACCCTGCAGAAATACAGAACTCAGAACTCAGCACCATAAGAGCTTGGATATTTTAATGCAGTACTAAGGCAATAAACTACAATTATCTCTTGTCGATATTAGCTTACATCAGCAGTGCTGAACCAGCCTTAACTGGGATCTTGGCTAAACGTTGACTATATGGATCGTTATTTCCCTTCTACCAGTCTTATGCCCGTACGTGAGAACACATTTTAAATAAAAAACGATATAACAATTGATACAACAGTGTGATAATAATATATAATTTCAACAATGTTTAAAATGATACATTATTTTGTTAAAGTCTTAAACTTGTTTTATTAAGTTACTAGTATAAATCTCTTTCTGTGGAGACAATCTGCCACGTATAGTTAAACAAGATTTCATTTATTAAACTCTTTTCAAATCTTAAACTAGTGCACAAAGACACAGCTGATTTATATGACTGATATTTATTTTTTCACATTTCGTATTATTGTATTAAATTTCGTTAGAAAAATATATTATTATTTTACTCAGAATACTTCATATATAACAATCATTTAAGTCAAATTAATTTATATTATTGTTTAGAAAAATCACCAACAAATCTATATTAAATTGAATTTTATTAATAATTTTCTTTTCATTACTAAAAAAGTAGACCTTATGTTACTATATTATATTATTGCCTTACCAAACAAACATGTTTATGAGGCTTTTACAACATTACGTAACGCTTAACTGTTACGCTAATTCTTTATTCATTCCTATAGCGTACTTGACAAACACTCGTTGGCTTAAGTAAAATTTTCCAACGTGGCCATGTGCAATATAGTTGGAATACATAGCTAAAAGTTACAATCAATAAGTTTTGATATGTGAACATAAGTATTGTGTGTAGTAATAGAGTAAATTATATATTTAACTAGACATCTCTCTGTACAATTAGTATCAGGTTTGTGTGGCCACAATTTAACATCATATAAAAACATGGAAAAGAAACTCAAAATGTATTCATTACTATCATTTGAAGAAGAAAGATTAAACAATAGATCACAGTTAGGTGAGGAAAACTTTTAATATTTAAGTGGATGATAGTGATAGGGTATAAAAAACTGTTAGTAATAATGTCACTCTGAGAAAGCTGCTTCTTTCAGATGAAATATTATTACACCTTAACACTCGTAAGCAATTTTCGAGCTAGTGATATAATATAATCCCGCTTTGGCAATAAAGGCATGTATTCCCTTGGCGCTTGTATTCCTCCCTATTTTTGCATGTATTTAAACAAAATTTTACTTAAAATAATATCACTAATCCTTTTGATAACGTCATGTCATGTCATGATATAACTCGCCTTTCAAACCACAATCCTGAAGAGTGGTCAACCTACAGTAAATATTCTTTTTTTATTATTGAAGTAAAATGTAAGTTTTGATGACTTCTGAAAGTTCTATAAAAAGTGTTTTTTAATAATTTAGTGCTTATTTGATATAATTCACATATTCAAGCATACAATTAATGGAAACTTGATAAAAATAAACAAGATTTACATTATAAACATGTCAAATGCCACTTTTTTGTACCAAAATATACACCTAGTTGTCTATTTCTATATGCTGAGAAAAAAAGTCTTTGAATATATTACTAAGAATACGTCTTATAACATTTTCCGGCTATATAGCAGACTATTTGCAATTAATTTATTTTTTGGCTTTCTTATAAAGCAAGCCATAGGGTTTAGTTAAACCTTTAAGTGGGTTAAGGGCGCTCGCTTATCAATTCCATAACAAATACAATAATTTCCCAAACAATTTAGTGGTTTTTACAATAACCACCTACATATTTCCAAACATGAGCAAAATCCAAAACTGAAAAATTTAATAATATATTTGTACAGATGAATTGTAGCATTTTTGTTAAACATGTAAAAGAACGTTTTCATTATGCTTTTTTTCAATTTAAAACTATTTAGAGACATGTAAATTTCTGCACCACGTAATCGTTTCAATCTCAAGAGATTTTGAAGAATCGGGCGGACAAATTTTTAAGAATTATAAAAGAGTTTAGCTAATAATATTGTGATCGTGATAAATACCGCACTTATTTATGAAGACTAGATTCAGACTATTAAAGTTGAAAGTAAACCTGGTTCTGAGACAGTATTTAATCATAGATTAGAAAGGTTTGTATTGTTTTATATTGTATAATAATTTTTTACAATGTGTTATTGATTACAAAAACAGTATGTTAGTTGAAAAGGTGTTTCATAATTTATTGTTTGATAGTATAAAATTATCATACGAAAATAATTAAACAGCCTATTTAAATAGCTTATTTTCATCTAACTTAAAAGGTCCGCTCTCCAAATGGTAATACGACTTAACCAATTTGTTATTTCTATTTGAGAACAAACCGCCATCACAGTTTATAAGTTCAGAGTAACACGCTGTGTTAAAATTGTTGGATGTACGTTATAAAATGCGTTGTGAATTAAAATCTACTTTTAAAACTGTGTCTTAATGGTTAAATATTCTAATATAAAAGATTTATACACAATACAATAAAACTATGCACAACTTTGCATACATCTTTGCTATATCTCTTATGGTTTCCAAGAGAACTTAATTTGCATAAAACTTTAAACACTCTTGTATATTCTTTTGTAATTTGAAAATAGTACAAAACGTAAATATTTCTTTTTAATTATTAAATAATTAATTTTTCTATTAGCTTATAAAAGTCTCTCTTTTATTTTATAAGTAAGTATTCTCTAAATGTAAATCTTTGATGGCTCTGCTGTATGTAGCTAACGAAAAGGTAGTAAGTTTCGTGTACATCATCCAACATATATTTACATCACACTTAGTTTGTTATTAATAAAGTATTTGGAAGTCAACATCATTTAACTGAATAATATATATGACTATTATTGCTTTCTAGATAATTACTTTAAATATAATTGTACAACATCGAACCAAATCATAAATGTTTTCTTTTTAAAAAAAGCTACGATTCCTCCATACCTATATTTTTCATAAATCTTTTAAAAATTAATTGAATAGTTTAAGATTTACAAAATGCTTATTAGTTTTTATTATTTTTTTTTTAATTATATTTCTTGTACGAAACAATTTGTTTTTCAATTCCAGTTTATTACACCTTTAATAAAACCTCAGTAACGATGTTGTGGATTAATAAAACGTTTTTCATATACGGATTTTATTGATAGAAATTTTTACTGATAGGTTCTGCTGCAAATTAAAATGACGACTAAACAAATTCACAAATAAAAACACCCAGTATAAATATTTTCATATCATGTTTAAAGAATTCCAATCAATATCACTGCAATCAAGTTGGGTGTTCCATATGAACGATGAATAGCATACTCATGAATAGCAATGACTTCTAATATTGCAAGCTGTCATTATCGAGCATTAGCTTTGATCCGCAGAGCTTTACAATGATTGTCGGGCGCTACAATGTCAATCATCTGTGCAGTCCAGGCATTGTCATGGATTATAGACAATATGTGAACCATCAGAACTCTAATCCCAGCGTTGAAATTCTGGTGGTCGTTTCTAAATCGCCTTGTCATATCTTTTAAAATCTTGGCACAAACACTATGAATCACATAATTATTATAACTGTGATTAAAGTATAAAAACTAGATTTTTTATTATAAAAGATTTGCGTTATCATATTTTAAAGTAGTAGTTTATACATATATACTCATAAATACACACAGGTATAAAGCCTATTGTCCTTTTACTAAAATCGTTTACTATAAAATTACATACAAGCTATCTATTTTATTAACTTAAAACATATTTTATAAAACTTAAATTCACATTTTTTATAAAATAAAATAAAACTTTTTATTCTATCAACTTTATTTAAAATATTTAATCACATTAAGCACCTTATCCAAGAAAATGAGATTTTATGCAATGTTAATGCATTGATTCAAACTTAAATCATTGAAATACTATAAAATACATTTGTGAAAAAATGTCATTTAAGAAAATCAGAAGTAATGTCATGACCCTAAACAGATAAGACCGAATTTACTTTCAAATTTTCTCTAAGTTTAAGGTCATCTTTACGTATGCAGTACAATATAAAATTAATAGATATTAGCCCTTTGATGCATGATTTTTTTAAACTGTAGTAGAAAAAAATATTTGTTTTAATACAGTTTTTAGATGAAGTAAAAAATAGTTTAAAAAATATTTTTTTTAAATAAGGGGTTTTTAACAGGTTTTTTTGGTATGTTACACCTGAGTTACAACATGCGTTACTCCAAAAGTAATTTTGTGTAGTATGTTACACTTGAGACACATCATGCAAACAAAGAAGTTTCATACAGCAAACTAATAATAGCATCCATAAACAGGATTTTTTTAAACTCAAGTTTTAAGTGACAAACTTTATTTACAAGTTAAAAATTGTATAATCAACTTCAATTCAAGTGTGGTATGCTTTAAAACAGTTTTTTTTGGAATGGAAGCACAGGTTTAGGTTGCACTTGCTGCACTTTACGTTTGTGTTTCCTTTACAATTGTCCATTTTACATCGGTTCCTCTTATCGTCCCAGATTGGCCAATGGTCGGTTCTGTCCTTCACTACAGGGAAAGGAGGTCTGGGAGCTGAAGAAGCTTTCATCCTCTTCTTTACTTCTGGATCGTTCTGGGATGACGACGGCCTTCCTCTTTTAGGAGTTTCCTTCATACCTATACTGCACAGGGTGACAGCCAGTTCAGTCCTAAACTCCTTTTGGCTTACTTTGTTTTCTTCTTGCATGGAAGAATGAAGAATCCAAGCGTTTACTACCGCCATATCAACTAAGTGGTACAGCAGTCGAAAATACCACTTCTTGCTCTTCATTCGTATGTGGTGTCTGCCAATATGGGAGTCCATTTGGTCAACTCCACCCATGTGCCTGTTATAGATTTTTACTACCTTTGGACATGAAATTTCACTATATTTCTTATTCTTCCTGTCATACCTCTTTATCTTTTCAAGTGGGAGAGCTCCACAGAAAGTAGAACCAAGCGTGACAACCTGGTTGTCGTGCCAACAAACGACACTTATAGGAGTGTCATCAACGACTGTGATCCACTCATCACAAGTTCCCCTCGAACTTTTTATCATAATTGATTTTTCTTCGAAAGGGCAATCCGGAAGTCTGTCCCTGCGAAAAGTACCCAGCATGAATATCCCTTCTTTGTGGAGGTATGAAAACAAGGGCAGACTTGAGTAGTAGTTATCACAATATATGGCATAATTGACATTTCTTGGGACCTCTCTTGCTAATCTTACTACAAGATTTCCAGTAGTACCAAGATCAGGTTCCCCATTCAAAGGTGCCTCTGACTGACCAGTATAAATTTCAAATTTGTAAGCAAAGCCTTTATCATCGCAAATAACGTAAAGTTTGTAGCCCCATTTATGGGGTTTGTTTGGATTATACAACCTCATGTAATGTTTTGTCTTTGTAGCACAAGTTTGCTCATCAATTGATAACGTGGCTCTCATTGGGATAGACAAGAATTTTGAATTGAGATGATCAATAACTGGCCTCAGTTTATAGAGACGATCACGATTTGGGTCGGTTGGTGCTTCTTGTTGGGAGTTATCATTGAAATGCAAATTTGAGCGCATGTTTTCAAAACTGTTCAAACCCATACAGTTCATAATCGTTTCATGTCCTCGAATAGGGTGCCACATGTCTCTCAAGCTCGTACAGTTAGAGATCGAGGAGAATATTATGATTCCCAAAAATCTTTCTATATCTCTATTAGAATATGTTTTTGGTTTAGCTGGATTCCTTTGTGTAGAGTAGAGAAGAGTCTCGGCAGAAATTTTACTAATCAGCTCATCATTAAAAAAATATTTGAAGAAGTTGTATGGATGTTTCAATTCAGTCAAAGCTTCAGGTAGATTGTAACTTCCTTTAAATTTAATTTGTTCATCATCCAGTTCAAAATTTCCATGCTTCCAAATTTGAGGAGGTCTTTTGACTTTGTGAGTTTTTTGTTTATTTTTAGTGATCTTTTGTTTGGTATTTTTCCTAGAACTCTGCTGATTACCAACACCTGTAGACAATTCTGTGTGAGATATTTCAGTAGGAGTATTATTGGTTGCAGGCAATACTTCACTGGTTGGTAGTGGTTCACTTACTTTATCGTTGGTATCAACAGAAACGGGGTTATTTTGCAGTTCTAGGTCATCGAGCACATTCGAATCATCAATATTATGTGGGGAATAATTAGGCATATCATTGATACCATCATTGTCTGAAACAACTGAATTGATGGCTGGCAAAGTGAGTACTTCATTTAGTTTGGCAAAAAGTTCTTCATCGTTTATTTCATCATCAATGTCGTTTTCATTAATGACTTCTCCAAACTCGTCCTCACTGTTGTAGGGAAGATCCAAAAGTTTAATGATTTGATCTTTTTCTAAATTTTCATCCATAATCCCTAAAAAGAAACGCTTGTGTAAATTACTTACAAATAGTAAAAAAAAGTGTCAATTAAAATAAACAGAATATACTTCAATTAGACTGAAATAAATTCATGAAACAACATACTAATGTTTGTACCTTTGAAGTTCGCATGATGTAACTTACGAGTTACATCATTAATTATGTACATGAATACAATTATGCATGATGTTACACTTGAGTTACAAAATGATTTCAGCTTATAACTATAAAAACTATCAAATGAAAATAGTTACCTGAATAGTTTTTATAAAGTAGGAATGTCTGTGACACTGAATATATTTATTATTTGTTGAAACTCATTCAAATAACTAAGTAAAACACATAACCTGTTCACCATAAACTCCACTCAGCTTAGACCATGTGCTCACTGGGAATCAGCTGAGTTTGCTTTTTTTCTTGTTTGACAATAACACTGGTGGTTTGGTTTTAGACTATATGCATGATGTTCCAGCTCAGTTACTCATCTTAGTTCCCATTTCTGTGGATAGAAAGCGCTACAATACCAAAACAAGATTATGTTACTCTTGAGTTACACTATGCATCAAAGGGTTAGTACACTTTCTATTTATTAAAACAATGATAGTAATGGTTTCATAGCACCATAAATAATAATTTATAGCTTGATATGCATATATAATACAGCAATAACAAATACTACCATAGTTTTTCTATAATACTATAATATTTATTGGATTCGGTGCTATCCGTTTTTCCACTTATTACAGTACAAACTCACATGCATGTATTTAAGCATTCATTACTTGATTATAAATATATAAATGTTTCCTACTTTTATTTTTCTGTCCGATGGTCGAGCCGGTAGCCGTATCGAGTTTTCTTCATATCCTGAGCAACTGCAAACCGTATCCTCTGCCAATTCTGTTCTAATTTCGTTTCTGGATGCTTCAATCTTCCTGAAGCGAGTCTGCCTCATATCTAACCGTGTATTCAGTGTTGGGTCATTATTATCTTTCGCATTCTAGCTTTAACAAAATTATTTCAGCACTCGCACATGTCTGTCTCATGAGTAAAATTGATTGCTGATTAGAAAGGACAGCGTGATTTAATCAAACCTGGCTGCCTCACAACTCAAAGTCACGGGACGCTGTAGCGGTTTCAGGAACGTAACTTGTTTTCTTAGAATTAAACGCTCCTCCTAAATTAAAAAATTAGAGCCGAGTATCTTACTGTTTGAATCAAACATCACAAATAACATCTTAAACTGATTTTAGTAAATGTGCCTCTTAAAATCCAGCAATTGTTAAATACACACCATACTTAAATTTACCTTGTTGCCCAGACCAATAAACATAAATGTGTAAACCTTGAAGGCCTACCACGGTCAAAGAAACAAGTAAGCTGGATTTCACGACAGCCTTTATATATGTTGTAATATTTAGATATATGCACTATACTAATCATTGAGTACAATATATTTACTAAAATGCACAGTTAAAAGCATATTTTTACTAAAACTTCTAGTTTTATTTTCTGAATAATATTTGTCTTAAGTTTAATCTGTAATTGAAAGACTAAAAATGAACAGATAAACATTTAGAAAGGTACCACAAGTAATGAAAAAAACCACGTCTTTTCGTACTATTATATTACTATCTACCTAATAAATCCATAAATATTACAAGTAATTGGGTTCAAAGGAATACTGAAGACGTTGTTCGGTAGGATGTTTTAAATAAGAATAGCCCTATATGTTAAAAAGGGACGCTAAGAATGAGTAGTTCTTATTTAATAGAATTGCGCAAAATTGTGAAGATTTACTATTAGATTTTATAGTATAGAATAAAAAAAAATAAATGCTGTCATAGAAATAGTTATAAAACGTTAAAAACATAGACCATACATACCTTAAATAACAATAATGGATTTAAAACAGAAATAAAATATTATGTGTTTAAAAGTATGGACACATTTAAAGTAAAATTAATTAAAAGAATAATAACATTAACCATTATACTGTTCAGATTTTTTTAATAACTAGATGGTGAAGTTTACAGATAAGAAGGATCGTTGTATTGAAGACCAAATTCCTTCTCAAGTTAGAGAGATCCTGTCACAAAAATAACTGGCGATGTCTGTGACTTGTTACTTGTGTTGGCCGCTGTCACAAGAAAACAGCTATGAGCGAAGTTTCCTCTGTCAGGACATATCACCAACATATTTGCTTCCAGACCGGACGCGTTTTAAAATTAAGATTAACGTAATCATCTTAATTGTTTTGTAAACAAAAAACTGTAGTACTATTAAAATTGCACAATAATATATCCTAATAGATATTTCTTGAGAGACATAAACATATACTCACATAAATCACTAAACCGTCTTCTACCGAAATAATAGCTAATGACTTCCAAGATTATTGGCTGAAAATTTAACGCAATTACTACACTCGGAAAACCAAGTTAAGAATGAGCCTAGGAAGTTCTAATAATGCCAAGGACAGTAATATACGCTAACAAAGGCAATCCTTGTTGATAAACCGGTTTAAAACAGAATTCCATGTAAACAGCAGCAAGAAGTCATTATGGAGATATCTTTTAATTGACTTCTCCAACTTTTCAACTTCTTTCCAAATTTTGTAGAGGACACTTTAAGATGGGAATCTTCCTCTATGCTTCTTAATTCAGTCTTCCATCAGGCGTGCTAAGAAAAAAGGTTATAGATAGATAAATCTGCAGTGTGCAATCAATACTTGCGCATCTTTAAATTTTAAAATTCCTTGCATTAAAGAGACCGAAATGTATACTGTAATAAAATGGAACAGCAAATATCATATTCTTTTAATTTAAAGCCATATTTCTGTAAGCATATCTCAGTAATAAAATATATCCTTGTAAATAATGTGTGCAAAACCACAAATTGTTTCTTACGGAAAAGAAATGTGAAACATGGGGGTTTTAGTGCAGGATCAGAATTATAAATCATTAAATTCACATTAAAAAATAATCAAATAACGTGACTTATAGTCGCTTTGTATACACCAAAATATTAGTATGACCTATCAGGAGTACATGTGTATTACACGAATATCTTTTAAGAATATAATTTTAAGTTTTAGAAAATCATTTGACCTGAATATTTTTTCTGGTGCTAAGGCAGCGCGTTATAGTGCCGCAGCGCTGAATGGTGTATGCCAATTACAAGCAAAATCCATACTAATATCTATATTACAATTATAGCTGGTGTTGTACTAATGACTTAGTGTATTTTAGCAAAGATATGGGGGTTATATTCTTATTAAAATTTCAAGTACATAGAAACTTGGATCAGTGAGGAGATTCAATTGCAGAAAAAAGACTTACACTGCCAAATTTATCACAGTGGAAATAACGCAATTAATTGTCATTTGATGCCCTAATACTCTTAAAAATTTACTCCACGACCCTCAAAATACTATATGCATTTTCATATGCATTTTCATTTTTAAACTTTGGTTGCTTTAAGAGTATTCTAAAATAATAAATCATAGTATTTCCTATACGATACATTAAAGATTTAAATAATTATAAGAATTAAACACAAAACAAAAGCATTTCATTCGACCAAGCTAAAATTTTTAATTTTAATTTTTTCAACTAAGCAGGTTTTCATAAATAAAATAAACTGAGAAGAAAGTTTCCTAAGGCTGGAAAAATAAAAAATATCTAACATACACAAAATTTTCTGGGATCACTTAAGTGAAGGTTCAAACAGTAAAATTTAAATCTCGTGTAAATTGGCTATCCCGTTTGTCCGGTAGGGTGATCGAAAGGTCTATTTTGAACTTGTATACATAAGATATATTATGTAATAGTACAACATTTTATTGAGACGCATTTTTTAAACGCATATCATTCAATTTTGTAAACAATATATTTTCAATGATAATAAATCAACTTTGTATATGGAAATGGTGAACTTATTATTGAATCCATCCACATGATCGCCTGCGGCTGACACTGCACTATTTACAATCTCAGAAGAAATATTACTTCTGAAATATTAATCTGAGAAATATAAGTCTGTCACATGGAAGTTGGTTATGATAGGATAAGTAATTTTACCACTAAGCGTTCCTATGTAACTTTGATTCGTTACAATATGCCATATAATAAATAATATAGTGTAATAAATGTATGAATATAACACATTACAACTATATGATATATTTTAACTATATTTTATATCTAAGTAGTTTGGTTAATTTAAATTGAAGTTGTTTATTATAATGAATTTACTCAAATATGGTGTGATAGCATTTTAAATTATTTGTATTACATAATATAATCTCTTATATTCCGATGCATAAACGTAGGTGTAAAAGTTTCTAAAAAAAATTGTAATGAAAATTTGTTACAAAAGTTTGTAATTTTCATTTTTAGGTGCTACTAAATGCATGTAATATCATCTGCAAATTGTCCGTAAATCCCTTTTTTTATATTCCGAGTACGGTTAGTGGTTTTAAAACTATACACTTGCATATTGAATATTATCTCCAGTATTACACATAAAAAAGTGTAATAATACATGTTTTATCTCATTAGCTTCATGAACGTGTCTAATTACTTTCAAAATAAGATTTTTGTTCATTTGCTGTGGTTATGGTCAATCAGAATAAATTATTAGAGCTAAATGATTGTCAGTAAAACAGTTTAAATTTCACATAGGATATAGTGGTATTTTAAATAGTCATAAAATATCGTTTTTGGTAACAGATAAACATCTGGTAGCAAACAGTTACTAATAACTGTTACTAGTTATGAATAAGAAAATCATATTGTAAAGTATAAAATTCTTTATTCTTCTTCTTAAACGCATAAAATAATTTCTACATAAAAGTCTAAAATGACAATATTTGTTGTGGATTTAAGAAAGACAATGTATAAAATTGTTATTTTATCATTGCAATCGTGTATACTTAAAATAGGGATTTCTGAACTAAAATTATTGCTATTTATTTCTTTATGTTCAATTTATACGTATGAACTGCATCATTGATCTTCATGAAATATTTACATTGCCAGTTTTAGATGTTCAGCTAATACATACTACCATAGGATATTATTTGTAAATAAATAAGCTAATAATTTTTTTGTTCTACTAGTCTTTTATAGCCCTGTTTCATTTATGGCTTGGAAATATGTTAAAAGAGAAACTCGCCACCTTTTTACTTATAATCTGTAATTCCTTGAATGAAATTCATATCTAAAAATACTATTAGTACGAGTGTTAGTTAATGAATTAAGATTAAATTTGATGTAAATGTAATCGCCGCTGTAGTCATAAAACTGAACAATAGTCGTATAAGTGTATTCAATTCAATTTTAATTTTTAATTATTATTTTATATTTATTTTTTAAAACAACAGCAACATACTCATAAATACAAACTTTCATACGCGCAGTATTTTAGTGTACATTGCATTGTGCCTGAAGTAAAAATTTCAGTCTATCTCTTAATCTCAAACTATTAAATAGTATCTTAACTATGTTATAGTTAATGTTATAAAACTTAATAGTAAATATTATCTACTTTTAGAATCTCTATGCATATAACCCAATATTATGAAACGTGTTTGAACTTATTTAATTTTTAAAGTGAAGCTATATTATAGTTAAAGCAATAAAATTATATAGGAGCCAGTTCTTTCAGATATTCAAGATTTTATCTCCTTGGTTTCTATTGGCATATAGTGTATGTCATATTTTTTTTATATTTTCTATGTATATAATATTAAACTACCTTATTAACCAATTTATTACTGTTTCGTTATAAACAATACAACTAACTGTGTAACTGTGTTCTTTCTAGAGTAAGCTCAAAAGTGTTATATCTGTAAAGGGAAAAAGAAATAAGACGTCAGTTATTCTACCTTCATTTCTGAATTCTGTATCAATACAATTAACAGAGAATTGAATTTTACTACTTACAACCGTACGAAAATCTTTCTGAGTCTAACAGTCAACTTCTTATAATTTAAAATACATCGCATTTAATCTTGAACTTTTATTATAACTACAACATGTTTATTGCCATTAAATTGATCTGTTAAGACCACTAGACAAGACATCAGTGTCTCATTACATTTGTACTGCCATCTCACAACACACTGAAAGTACAATTCACAGAATTTAAGCAATAACTAGAATCGCTCAAAGACAATAGTTGGAAACAGAGTTGCCAGCCTTACGTCCGTTAAAGTTAAGACGAATAGACGCTCCAGTGAAACCTATAATGATCTCAATTTTGAACCTTGTTTGAGTTGTTCCCTTGTGTGGAATCCCTACGTCATCATCTTTATAAAATAGAATTTTGAAACTTCTACTTCTACTGTTTTATGTACTGCCATAGACTTTGGTATTCCAAAAGTGTGACTCTCAATATCCGACCCAACTTTCTTTTTACACAATCAAAGATATGTTACTCAGTTTATATTTTTGTATGTTTGGGAAAGTGATGTATAAAATGTATACGCTATTTCTATTTTCCAGAATTCTATTTTGTGAGACTTCCCATGAAAAACCTGTTATAAAATCCAATTTAAACATTTTAAAATGAATTCAAAACAGATACCTAAAGTTATTCTGAACTACACTTGTCATGCGAGGTATTGCAATATAATTCAAAAACTTAGGGTCTGTCCCAGAGGATCTAACAATTTCATGTACAGAAGATAAATGAAACAAATAAATCAGTCATTTAAGAATTTTAAAACTTTGAGAGAAACAATAGTGGTCTTAAGCATTTGAGGATAGGAAATGTAATGAAATATGCCAAAGACGTCACTCACCAACGAACATTTTCTTTCCCGAGCACCACAATAAGAGGTGTTCCTGGACCAGGAGTGCACGATCAGAGGGAGACGAGATCAGAGAGAGTTCCCGGGGGATCCAGGGAGCCACATTGACAGATAGTACACGTTCGCGGGAAAACATATACTTTAGCAAAGCATAACGGGGACATAAAGGATAAACAGGAAGTAAGAAAATTAGTAAAATAATAAAAGAGAATGGTGGGCTTGAGAGGGTGAGATGGGATAATTAGCACACAAGAAGTGAATATAAGAAAAACACACATAGACACAGGAGCAAAGAAGAGAAAAGGTATGTTGTGACAGCCACTATACCATTTCAAGAGATGCAGGTCCAATGGCAGCTGAGCGGTGCGACACAGTCGTTAGACGGAGATAAATTTTGAACTCGTATTTGAGAGAAAACGGCTGATCCACTCTCGCTACTTGATTAAAATGAATATGCTTCATTAAATAAAAAAATTACTAAATGTTATTAAACTTAACCACACACTTTTATTTATATATTCATACAAATTTCTATTCACATCTGAGCTTATAGAACAGTAATAACTACGAGTACTAGAGGTTTTAACTTATTTAAAACCAAATTGAAAAAGTGTTTTTGAGACCTTTGAATTTATACTAAATAACATTTTTCCCGTGTTCACTTCCCCTGATATTTATTATAGACTGTTTGAATTCATAAACCAACAAATTTATTTCAATGATGCTAAACAAATGGTAACCTGATTTAGTTAATTTGCACATGTATGTGCAAAATAGCAGTGTGCTAGTATATCTTTCATCAAATACTTGTACAGCAATTTCTTTGACCAAGGTTTAAAATTGTATTTAAGTTTTATACTCTAATACTCAATACCCATTTCGTGGCCACTTAAGCGTCTTCTTAACTAGCTATTTTGGCTTTAGAATATAAGCTGCATCAATAAACAATTTCCGTTATTTGATTACTAGTAAAACAAATATTAGTAGTTTAATCATATCAATCACCCATGAACTCTTAGATCAATTGACGCTTATCATTCTTTCAACGAACATCGCTGAGAGATCCTTCTGGGAAGGTAGTTCCGTCCAATGTCGTATACTATTGGCAAATAAGAACTTTTACAAAGTTTACACACAAAAATACGAAACAGTTTAACATAATTTTTCTAAATCGAATTTAGTCTATAAAAAATGAGTATCATGATTTTTTGGTTGTGTGCTCAACCGACTGACAGTTCAGGGTCGTGTTGTTCTAAACATTCTTAAAGTCACATTGATAAAAATATTTTTTTTTTACTTACCACCCAAAAACATAAGAAATATAAAAATTCTAATTTAGCTTAAGATATCAATGATTACTAAATCAATAGACAGTCAACGGAGTCTAGAAACCCCGGTACGAAATATTAAATACATACTATATATAAATAATATATATATATATATATATACATAATATTAAATACATACAACGCAATAACTATTTAGGTAGTAGAGGCTATACTGAAATGTTAAAACACGACCAAGTTAAAATTTCACATTTTAGTCCACCTCTGTTTACGTTAGCAATAAAGTTAAAATTTTAATATCGCTTTTAAATGAAATGTCTTTAGACAGTCCCATTAAAGTCTCAAAATTTATTGGTCCCGTAACCAATTATTTTCATTATTTTAAAAATTATTACACTTTTACAATATATTTATCAAACCATAAATCCTTCCTATATAAGAAGGATTCAGGAAATAATTTATTTTATGCATTATAGCATATTCTTACAAATAATTTCTGCAATATTGTCTATCATTGTATTTTTAGACATTCACATGACATAGAGTATAATATTTGTGTAATGAAAACCATTTCAAAACCTAGCGCCAACTAAATCACAAGAGAATTTGGGATTGACCTTAGTATATAATTGATATACCAACATCAACAGACCTTATAAATATATCTTCCAACGTAAAATGAAGAAGCAGATATTATCGAAAGAAGTTCCTCTATTCACTAACAATAGAGCGCATACACCAGCAATGCTCACTTTTTTCTTGTCTATACCTTCCAGTTGTATCTACATTGGGTACAGTAAAAAACAGATGTGTCAGTTAAACCTGGGCTACCTAACAGATGTCCTGAAGCGGCACATCACAAACCCTAAATTTCGATATTCAGGGATGCAAGGGTAGATCTACTGCGGGAGATGACTATTAGATTCGGTGGTGTTTCCCGAGTGTTGTGGGGCTACTGCTTGTGTAGATACTCGTATAAGGGCACACAGGCATGCTGGCCCCTGCCTGTTTTGATTTGAGAGACTTGTTCAAAGGTGACTTTCCTTTCTTCCGAAGATACATGACTGAGATTAATGTTCTGAATAATATATAAGTGTAATAATTAATAAGTGAAGGTTCCAAAATTTTACAATTGTAAAAAATCACACAAAATAATAAATAATTTCAAATTTGAGCACAGAAAAATTTGTATAAAGAGGGATTTTTATCATTATTAAAAAGTTGAAATAATTAACTAGGCATTATCATGAATAATCTAAAAATATCATAAAAACTCTCTTTGCATCTCTAAATATAAAACAAAATCAAATGACTCTAGAGACACTATAACAAGTGGAAATTAGATTATATATCAGTATTCCTTTCAATGTCTATTCGGAACATTAAGAGTTACAAAGTGTTCAGTTTTGCAATGGCCGAAAACATATAAATATACAAAAATTATAGTGGAATTCTGTTATTTGAAAAATTGTATGAACCTTATACACAACGCGTGGTTTTCCATAAAAACATATACATATAATGTACGAAAAGCACATTGGAACATTAGCTATAGATTCTGAATTAAACTTCACTTGCTATGATAGTTCTTCAACGCACCCTTATACTTTTACAATTCTAGCTTCATTCATTGATTGTAACTACAAACTAATTAAATTATATAATAATTTTAATATTAATATTTTTTGGAGTGGCTTACAGCATTGAAAATAATTTCATTAAGTAGGCAATTATACCATTTTGTTCGATACGAAAGTTTTTATTTTATTTTATTCTCGTGAGAGTAAAAATTTTTCTCAACTGAATATCTTTATAAAAGAGGTCCTATTTATTGATTGAATGAAAAAGTGTTCGGCGAATAAAGCCCGCTTAAATAATATACGTAACTAGTTTTTTTTTTTAAACGACAGAGAAAAAACGTTTAATTCTTTCTTTAAGGTACTATATTGTTATACTTTTTTGTATAAGACTAGGAGACAGTTTTGTTAGCTAAATTGTGTTTTGCTTTTCCATTTTGATTCTTTAAAAGTTTATATTTTATACTTTCTTCAATCTAAGTAGCTAAATGCAATTCTTCCTTGTATCACCTCGAGTAAAATTTGTATGTAATATTAGTAAATAAAACAGTAAAATAAGTTGCGTTTTTATTCCTATTTTTTAATATAATGCACACGTTTGAAGTTTTCATATCTCTTGAGTCACCCACTATCTTACAAACATTAAATTAAAAGTAACACCCTCAGTAATGTTGGATAGGCTAGGATGAATTCATTATAGATAATTATCTTACAGGGAACTTAGTTTCTCTCCCAAGTTACAAGTTGGCTAACTCTAGTTATAGTCTATAGATACGGGCAATTTGGGCGGAGTTCTGTACAATGGTCTGAGTTGAGTAAAATGAAGTGGTCAGTCTTGTTCATTGATCTGTCGATTAGCAACAGTCTTAAAATATAGTTCGTTACAGATTTGCTTCTCCAAATTTAGTTAAAATTGTATGTTGTTATGAAACAAAATTGTTTCATGGAAACTAAAAGTCAGTTATGACACGTTATTAGAATATCTTGGAAATAGTATCACTTTTAAAATATTAAAAAATTGAGGTTTGAACTAAAGTCCACAAGACATCATTCATATATTTAATACCTTTTATCACTGATTTGATTATACTTATTTTGTATACATTTATTTACGAACAGATTATTTATAAACTGTATTGTTGCATAGAGGGCTTAATATCAATTTGTTTTAGATCAACAAATAGTAAGGTAGTAAACTTATAGCATACATAACTAATATCACAAGCAGCAAGTGATGTAGTAGCAAATTATAGACCCGTGCGGCCCCAGATTAGAATAGATCACAGTATCACTGCTTGCTAAAAAAGGGCAGAGCACATTTGTCTGTTTTACGCGTATTCCTTCTATTTTTTGACTAATCTTAAGGGCCCGGCCTTCCACATCAAATCACTCCGGTAGACATTCAGTCTCCGTGACGTTGTACGTCTGTGTTGGGCAGAGAATATAGTTTAAAACCTGTGTTTTTCGTTTTATATATAAATATACACAAATTAATGTTTCTCTGTGAGTCATTTTTAGACTCACAAACTATTTCACCGATCATTATGACAATGTGTATTTATATGTAACTCACCACTAAGCGCTGCAAAATATAAAAACTATCTTAGCACCAGCACAATATAAACTGCAATTACGTGAGATTTCAGTACTCGAATAGCCAAGCAATACTTGAAGGTGCTAAGTTTTGGTATATATTTATCTTTAAATTAAGTAAAGTGTTAAACCACTTTATAATAAAGAAAATGTACGTGTACAATGGCTATAAAAATACACTTTTGACAGATTTTCTTGATCATGGCAACAATGTAAACTCTACACAGGCGTTGGAAATATAATTCACTAGAACCAGAAGTGCTCATACACGGACAAAGCTTACGAAAAGTTTGTGAAGCCCCTGATAACAGCTAGTAATTTATTAAAATTGTAGGTTAAGTTTTTATAATAAAATACATTTTTAGGCAAATAACCAGTAAGATTGGGGTTTCAAACATCAACTGTTGGATTCGTAAACATTTAAAAGAAGCTTTTAAAGTAACCTCTAGTACCGGTTGCGGAAGTTCTCAACCCTCAACAGTTACCGGATATACCTAAATTTGTCTGCCCTAGATAACACTCTTATCTATCAAGTATATTGTTATTGTAGTTGGATATTGGTGTACAATAATTTATAAATACTATATATTTTTAAACTTTACTAAATAACAATATAAATGCATTCATTATTTTTCTTTATTTTAAAAGTATATAGATAGATTATTCAAAAGGATCACTTTCAGTACCATGAAGCCATTGTAAGCGTATTAACATCCAACTGGAGTTACGCTTGATCATAATTTTAATAACATTTAGCCAATATAAGCAAGAATTAGGATGATATATCGATCAAGGATTGGGACGCAAGAGCATATACCGCATTGTATTAAGTTAACAGTTATTCATATTTTAGAACACAATGTACTTATGTATATTATGCACAGGAAGATTGAGTATGTTCTACTTATCCGAAGAAGGATACAAGAGCGGAAGAAGATGATTGTTTACTTTAATAGGCTTCTAAGTCAAAAATTTTTAATTTTCCAACGTAAGTTTTGCCCCAACATATTTTTAAAACAAACATGATTTTCAAAATTAACAACTAATTAATCGTACAATATCAGAACCAATATCATTTCTAAAATTGTTTTCATTAAAAATGAATCATTATATTACTTCATATATTTTGAAGTAATATAAATTAAAAGACTGTTGAGACAGCCTATCGTTGGATTTTCTAATTAGTTTTAATTTTCTAAACTATCTAATTATTAGAACAATCTCTATTTATCTTTTTTATTATATATCTTTATCAATATTTTTAAATATTTAACATAGCAGCTGATGAATTTTTTTATGAAATAAAGGTTATTTTACAGATTTTTTTCTGGCGTACTGATTTTACATGCGTGTTGGTTTTAACATTAATACAAAATAGTACTAAATGTTATAAAACAATTCTTTTTCAAACGATTTAATTTTTTGAGAAGAGATTTTGAAATCAAAGCTTTCATCATCAGTATTGTTTTATTAACATTTAGTACTATATAAAATTTCAAATTTCTCCAAGAGTCTTCAATTACAGTAAAAGTTTACAGTACATTATTGAGATAAAAAAGGTATCTCTAATGTGTCGTCAGATCTATAATAAATTTAAAATATTAGTGCTGTTACGATTTCAAAATCTGGAATAAAAGCCACTTGGAGTTTAGCTTCACAATAACACTTGATAGTATATACTAGTAATATATATTAAACGCTCTTGTTCATTTTGCTACTTTATACTATTACAAGTTTGATCCAAATTTAATTACATTAAAGGAAATTTGAGAACTATAAGATATACAGCAAAGATTCTACAATTGTAAGAATCAGCTGTTGATAAACATAGTCAGACAAGGTCAGTTTATTAAAGACTTTATCTTACATTTTTGTAATTGATTACCAAAATAGCATGTTAGTTTAAAAGGTCTATCATAATGTATAATCTTTTACAAAGTATTATTATATAAAATAACTAAACAACCTAATTCAATTTCAACGCTGCTTATTTTTTTCTAACTAAAAAGGTTCGCTGGCTGCAGGTTAACAAGACTTAGCACCATTGTATACTTTTATTTTAGAATAAATCATCAACAAAGTTTAAACGTGCAGAGTGATATGCTGTGTTACAATTTAAAATTAGTATGATTTAATTGCGGTATTGAACATAATATTTACATAAAAAGCTATTTCAGAGACTGAGTACTTTTTAATTACTATTATATAGTTACGATACAATAAGTTGGGTCAAAATTTATTTGGTTTGATTTATTACGTTTTTATAGTAATATATAGTTGTAAAAACCTTATAAAATATGGTCTGATTTAAAACTAATAGCTATTTTGGTAATAAATTACAAAATTGACAAGTGGTTATTTTTAGACTTCCGGTGTATGAGAATATTTATGTTATACTAAACAGCTAATTTCAACACAAAGTGCAGTGAAATATGTAAGGGTTACTATCTATTCGGTAGTAGAAAAAAGTTCCTTATATCAACCATACAATAACGGCTTTCTATGAATTATTTGACGAAACCCACGAGAAAAGGAAAACGTATATTGTATTTTTTTAATCGGTATAAAATGTACTTCATTTTATTTTGCTATAAAGGAGTCTTTGTTCCACCATAATATTTTAAAACTAGAATACTGCAATATGTAATGCAGATTTCAAATAAAAAAACTGTTCAATATATGTAATAACAGGAGGTCTTGTGTTTTTAGCGCAGCGAGTGAACGACGCATCCATATAATGAACTAGGCTACCGCATGCATCATTATCACGCAAAACTTTAATATTTACTGTATCTTATATACTTACCAAGATACTTTCAATGTGCATAACGTTAGGAATACAGTGTATATTTTGTTGTTATTTGGAATTAGTAGAAAACATATATTTTTTATTATTGAATAGTATATTTTTTATAGTAGTAGTTTTATTTGAATAGTATATAATTTGTATTTATTCTATAAGCTTATATAGGTCTCTCTTTTAGTTTACAAATATGTATTTTCTGAATTTTCAGTGACTCTGCTATATATGACTAACAAAAAGGTTGTATGTTTTGTGTTTATCATCCAAGTATGCATTTTCATTAGGCTTAGTTCGTTATTAATATAGTATTTTTAATTAAACTAACTAAACTGAGAATTATATTCATTTACATATCATATTGTATATATATATATATATATAAATATATATATATATAATAATTTATTTATATATATATATGTATACATTAAATTAGTATAAATGGCAATAGTATTATTTTAATTACAATAAACATGGAATCGCAAAAAGTACTTGCTCCGTCGGGACTCGAACCCGGATCTCTCACTTACCGGGTGAATGTGCTACCATTACACCACAGAGCTCTCACTTTTTACGATTAAATTATTTTAATTATTTTAAATTAATTATTTTTTATCTGTCACATATGCGTTTTATTATATATATATATATAAAATAAGCCTACTTTCTTTTCATAAATCATAGCATTTATATTAATTTAAATGTCATAGTACTCCATCGCATAAAACCATAATTAGTGTTGTTCATAAACTAATTGTATTAGTAGCAAATTATAATTTGTAAAACTGCAAATTTAAATGACAAGCACACAAATAAAAACATTTGTATATATGCATTTTCACATCGAGCTTGAAGGGTTTCAATCAATATCCTTGCAATCAAGTTAGGTGTTTCGGAAGAACGACGATTGGCATGCCCATGAATAGCAATGACTACTAATATTTCAACTTGTCATTATCCAGCATTAGCTCTGATCCGCAAAACGTTATAATGGTTGTTGGGTGCTGCAATGTCAATCATCTGTGCAGTCCAAGCATTGTGGATTATAGGCAATATGTGAGCCATCACAGATATAATCCCAGCATTGAAATCCTGTAGGTCGTTTCTGAATCACCTCTTTACATCCTTTTAAATCTCATGAAAAAATACTAAAATGTATAACTCATATAACTATAAATAAATTTTTTATAAGTATAAAAAACCTCTGTACTTGTTTTATTTTAGTGAAATTTATCCGATATTTTAAAGTAAATACACTCAAAAATACATTACGTAACTCAAATTAATAATAATCGTAAGAAGGACAAACCGATATATACTGTACTAAAACCATGTATTTGCATTTTAAATCAAAGTGAAAACAATCGAGGTATTAAACTTGGAACAAATATTCTATTATTCAATCAAATGCGCATTTTTAATTATATAAAATATCGCATTTACTCTCAATATTACAGTTACCTTAATAGTATAAAATGTTTTATCTAACTAAACATTATTAACTCAATATTCTATTCACTCTTGCATTCGCACAGTCACGATTCAAAGAGTATCAACCGTCACGATCATCCGGTATAGCTATCTGTCTTAGCTCCGCTACAAACCGTACCTGGCTCTTAATTTCTTAAACAGAATGTAGCAAAGAATACCGTAATCTGTAGGCAGTGAAGGTGAAGGGACGGTTATAGATTATAGTTATGTGTATTTGAATGCTTCACATAGCGTACAAGACGGAGTTTTCTTGCGCCATTCCCCGCCAAAAACCGAAATTTTTCAGATAAATATATTGGTAAATCCTTATAATTAATAGAGTTCAACAATGGCAAAATAAGAATCGGCTAATTTTTTAATTGATGACTGAATAAAATATGACGTTTCACGATCCCTTCGATATAGATCAAAAAGAAAGAAAATGCAATAAGTTTGTGTTCTTTACAAGGCGTATATACGTATAATAAAACAATAACCAATACGACAAAGGGTTTTCTTTAATATGTCGTATAATTTGGTAGATTCTCGTGCTATCTGCCTTTCGCCTTATTTCTGTACACACTCACGCGCATGTATTCAGTAATTTATTACTGAAATATAAATATGGCGCCGTCTGCCACTTTTATTTTGGTGGCTGATAGTAGAGCCGATAGCTGTATCGAGTACTCTTACTAACCAGAGTTACGGCTGGTCCCATGCCGTCTACCGATTCTGGTTGCTAATTTTGTTTCGGGATGTTTCAATTACTTCTTCCTGTTATATTAGTGTCTAGTCAGTGTTGTGGTCATTAGGATCTTCCTATTCCAGTTTTTAGTGGATTATTTCAGCTCCCACTCCCTTTCGGAAACATAACTTACTTTTTTGAAGGGTCCACGCACCTACGAGTAATTATGGACCAGTATTTTCCTAATTCAGTGAAACATGGCAATTTATTAACATGTCAAACTTTTTTAATGATTGTGCTTCTTAATATCCAGCATTCGTTAACAAAGTTTCAACCAAGTTGGCTTCATATTTCAACCTGAAGAAAGTTTTACTTAGAAATTAAAACCGTTCAGTCAGAGTTAACTGTAGATTTTCAAGTTCTGGAGGCCAGTTATTGGGTTATGTAATTGACCAGCAGGATTATTTATATTGTAAACCTAATGAACGCGTTACATATTTCACTAATTACACTACAAAATATTTTGTATATAAAATGTCGCCACATAAAAATATTCTGAAATATATATTAATCATAACATCATTCGCAAATCTGATGACAACTAATTGCCAATTAATGATTAAAAAAGGGATATAAATTTCGAATTTTTTGAAGAAATATATTGAGGTGTCACTATGATAATAAGTAATTTGTGGAATGTTAGTGTATTTTCAAAAAATTATATTTTATTTTGAAAATCAAAACTTATCCATGAAACTTTGCTTAGTTATGAAATAGAAATACAAAATTGTTATTGTTCTTAGTCGGATATTTACAAAATATTTGTTATAGTTTGGTGTTTTTAACTAATGAAAAATGTAAAGACCCAACTAAATACATACATTATAAATAGTTTGAGAAAAACAAGCGATGCACAAGATTAACAAGAGTTGCGTCGTTATTTATCTAGTATTTGTTATCTAATATGAATATAATGAAAATAGTACTCTAATAAAATTGTATTAATTTGATTCGACGAAAACCTCCTCTTGACATATTCATTACACAAAGTGCTTGGATTCACGTATAATGTGTACGACTTTAATAAGTATTAATATATTTCTCTTCACGTTCACGTTGAGTTACGTGTAAATGTTAATATTGGGTGTTTAATGCGTATTCAGGGTAAATGCGTATTAAATTTCTAATTATTAGATGCATTAGTACCGGTTCCTTAATTATTATGACTGCACTAATCCCTACTAAAAGGTTATTTAATTGCGTATTAAGCTAAAAGGATATTTATTTCAATATTACATTTAGAAATTATAAAATTTCTATTATTTATAAAGGTACTCCATGAAACAACAGGCTTTGCTAAGATATGGGCAAAATTCCAAATATATATGGCATTTCATTCACGAGGTTGTCCTGTGGATAGATAAACTGATAGGCAATGAAAAGGCAATGTCACGTCTCACCGGCAAACAAAATAGAAATCATGTTAGCCTAGGTGTGATAAAATTCATTAACAAATTCCAATTCTTGCACATGCACCTTAATACTCCTAATAACTCTTAATAAGAAATTTTTTTTTATAGTTTATTTTAAAATTAGTGTATTATAAATCTCTCCTCACCGATTGAAATATAATTAACATATTATATTCTATTTGTTACGGTAGTTAATCTTCATGTTGTATTATATCATTTATTAAATTCTTATACACATGTACTCATTTTATTATCTAAGGTACTTATCGTGTGATTTTCTCCTTTTCTACATAATTTCTCATATATTCAATGAAAGGTCACTAACGCTCTTTCACTAAAACTCAGCCAAATCCCAGTAAGTGACATTCACCAGTATTGAACTCACTTGTATATAGTATATTATTCAGTTTGTTTTCGATATATCGTGCGGACAGACAAAGATAAATGAAAGTTTTTGGAGCCTCTCGAGTGATAGAATTTCCTAGCCTTCGGCCAATTATATTCTAAACGTTATTTATTGCACAATATCAGCCACACAGTTTTTACAACACAACTCGTATCTATGACCTATCTTTTTACATAAAACATGTTATACAACAATTTTCAAACCTGCAGTTCCCTAACTTTGTATTACATCGTTATTTTTTTTATCTTACATAACTTTCACGTGTCGTCATTGGTGGATTTTGCTTTAACCATAAGCTACATTATCGATCTGCCTACATTTTTCTGTGTTTATGCAACATTCCAGCTTACCGAAATCACCTTTGATATAATAATCCTAACAATATGTACAGTATAATTCTTCTACAATCAAGTTTATCCATCTTATTTTATTTAGCCAGGTGCATATGGTAAAATTCCAGATATACAATTTGTAAATAGAATAACATTTTGTGCTGACTTTGTACTTTGAGATTATAAGTTAAAATTAAGGATTTTTTAAGCCTTTTGATTTGTTACACATTTAGTATACATGACCATGTCAGAAGGTATTCTGTAAAAAAATATTTTTAAATGAGTTTAATATTTTTATAATGGTATGCATTTGATTACTGCTTTATGATATATCTAATAAACCATTTTTTTAAAGATCTATGACACACAGACAATTTTTTAAATAACGTTTTCTTTGCAGTGAAAACTCTTGTACAATCTGTTTACAGAAGGTTTTTCTATTACTCATGCCAACTAAATGAACTATAATTAGACAGTACAAGAACATATTTTATTTAAATCAGCCCTTAATGCTATTAAATTGCAACCCTGAACTCGACACTAGGGAAAAAATATAATGTCCTGTGTTTTATAAATTTGGCTGCTATTTTTAAATGAATAAAGATATGTACGTAAACGTAACATTGAAGTATTTGGGTTAAAGTAACCTATAAAATCATATATAACTTTACCTATGTTCACTTTTAAACTGTGCTAGATTCGAGCCATTTTCTTGTTACCATTTAATGACCTGTATATTGACACATTCATCAACAATTATTTTATAGCAGATACCTTATTAGTGGGTTTTCAATCTATTTCTCGTTTAGTATGCTATGCTAGTATAAATAATATACGTGTTGTTTTGGACATCCTTTATAATGATTTTTATTAGTGTAAAATTCTATTTCAGAATCTAATATAATCATTACAAAAGTTATTTACTTTAAAGTTTAAACTAGCTGCTTTATGTTATTTAATCTGCAACCTAAAAAAATCTTGGGCGCATACATACAATCCTTATTATAGAGGATGTGGATAAGTTATATCATTTTATTCATTAGAACACTGACAAATTAGAATTACAGTATAAGTCCCTAAACAAAGTTTAAAACGTGTAAAGTTAGTTTAAAAAATACTAATTGGCTTCAAATGAATTGATATACCTCTCATTAAATTTACAGACCCATTCGTTATATTAAAATCGCACAGCTAAAATCAATGGGGTTGAATGTGCGTCCTTAAATTATGAAAGACATCAAAGCGATAGTACTAGTCGTTGGTTGAAGTTGTTAAGGAACTTTACAAGTGGGTCGCATACCGGATATGGAGAACACAAGGATTGTGGAAGGGTCTTGATTGGGTAGACTTGGTGACTGAAGGTGAGACTTCAAGCACCTCATTATAGAAATATGTATCTATCCTTCGACCATTCGCTTTTCTAGCGAAACGAGTTCTATAGCTTATACTTGTGTTTCCTAATCAACATGTAATTTTAGTATCATATCACTTATAGTTCCTAATCAACAACTGATATGGTAACTAATGTATTATAAAATTTTACTACCAGATATCCTAAGCTTTGCGCGCAATTTCCTGTTAAATAAAAGGTAAGATATCCTACGTAAATAGCATACTTACAATTACTAAAAATAAAAATAACTGGAATTTATATAAAAAGATAAACTTTTTGGAGCCTTGAATACAGAGAGTGACACAGTTTTAATAAGTCCTAATAAAATAAGTTTATATTTCAGATCAACGCTCCATAAAATAAAAAATTAACAGCTACTTCAATTAAACAAACCATTTTTATGCAAGTGTAGGCAAAACAAAGTATGTAATACTATTAGTAAAAGCACTAGTGAGAGAGTGAGAGAGGTCTTTGCCTTTTAGAGATAATAGTACTTGGAAACCACAGTTGCTTTATTCTATGAGTCATGAAACCAAGATTGGTACAAAAATTAATTTCAAATGGTTTCAGATTATTACTATCGCATCCTGAAAAATTTATGCTAAGAGGTAATTTTCTGTTAATAAATAACTTGTTAACTATTAAAGCTTTTAAATACACAGCTAGGATTTATTGTAAAAAATACGCATTTTGAGGAAAATAAAATTTGTTTCTGGTTCTTTTTAATTTTTTCTTATTTATATAGGTGCCTAAATACGTGATAATATGTCATAGATTATTATCTCAATAGAATGTATTATTGACCAACTCGTAAAAAGATGTTTTAAGAGTGTTAAACTTTTGTTTTCATGGAATTTTGTAACACAATGTTTTTCCAAAATGGTTCATTAGGAAGACTAAAATATAAATGATACAGGATGATATCTATTACGTAACAGACTTCACTAAATTAATGTAAAAAGATTATAAATCTACATTGCATTTCTTTCTCCCAAGGTACGCCGTACCATGTATTACGTAAGAGGCTTTGATAAGATGGCATGTGAAATTCCAAATCTATATGTTATTTCATTCTCGAGATGTCCCACAGATAGGTAGTCAGATAGGCAATCAGTCATAAAAGACATGTCTGCGACCGACCGGCATACAAGAGACATAATGTAAGCCTAAAAGTCTGGAATTCATTAACACTCAGACAAATTGCATTTCTTGTGCATGTGCCATCATAGATCTCATTATTGTCCATACAGAAATGTACCTTATGCCAAATTTAAATACTCCCAATAAATTCATTCTCTACGTATCCTAAAAAATTATTTTTTATGTTTAGTTTCATATTAGTATTATAAATATTTACTCACCAATTTAAATACAAGTAAAATTTGATATTGTATTTGTTAGGATATTTCATCTTCGTGTGTTATTATGGCATTTATGAAAATCTCACATGCTTGTACTCAATTTTGTATCAATGGTATTTCTTCTGCTATTTTCTCGTTACCTGCATAATTACCCATAACATCAATGAAAGGTGTTTGCTAATGCGCAGCTAAGTCTCATAAAATGACATTCAGACATTTATATTACGTCATTAGGTATACTTAAAAAGTTGGTTACTGACAATTTTGAATATCTAGGTTGTATAAAACTATCATCATATTAACTACTTTGATACGTTTTAATGATAAATGGTTTAAAAAATAAATAAGAGTAGCTTATGTTTTCAATGTTACATATTTTTAAATAATGTTCGAGAGAGATAAGAAAATGCCAAAAGTTATAGTAAAATATTTATCGAGTGCTAATACTATTTTCTTAACAATCAATAAAATCAGAATCCATCCATGCTTTTAACTTAATTCATTTCAATCAGCTACCATTTTGTACTGGGTTAATATAAAAAGCTCTACTTTTCATTGTTCTTCTCGTTTTAGCGCGACTTTCGAAATGAGTTGTCATTTAATGGTTCTTTACATTTAACAACTCTGAGCATCCCCCACCCTAATCCATTTTTTGGGAAATGGGGTAAGTTGTAGCAATGACAAAAAGTTCGTCTCTATTTCCTAGAAAGGTATCCCAAGTTGTATCCCTCAATCTTTGTACGTCAAAAACTAAACAGTGTGTGCCATACTTTTAACACACACGGTATAGACATATAGAGTGACAGACAGACAGAGTGAACCTACATTTTTCCAAACTTAAACGTAACAGGCTTCGTTAAAGCTCAGTGAACATCTAAAAAAAACCTTTTTATGAACAACGGTGGCCCCCTTAGTATGAATTTTAACCTAATATGTAACAAAAGGATACGAAATACACTGTGGTTAAAACATAGTGACAACCACTCAACAACTGCTGTGCATAGACGATTACCTTCGATATATTCATCATATTTAACCAATACACTTCGATACTATTGATTATTTTATGAATAACTATGAAAATTAAACTAAAGATTCAATAAATATGTTTGATTTGAGACCATTATAAAACAATATTTAAGTCTATTTATAGAATTTAATGTTTTACTAACCCAACGTTCGTAATAGCGTGTAGATAATATCAGCATACAGTTGGAAATTATACTTTATGATATCTAATCTACCACTGACACACAACAGTAAAAAAAAAAACAGCGCCCTGGAGTTGTCATAAAATCAACATTAAATATTAGAAACTTTCCACAAACCATACCATCAACGTTCTCTTAAAAGAAAAAACAAGATATAATCCAGTGAGTAATGTCTAGAAAAATCTATCATCTTAGAAGCCTATGTAGGCTTTTGCAGGTAACCTTCGAATGTCAATATGGAATATCATTTATGAATCGACAAATAATAGTAACATCAGTGCCTACTGGTTTGTTTAGGTAAAATTTCAAACAATTTTATCGGCAAAAGAACACAAAACCTTATTAAAAGGATTATTAATACACTTATCAGAATCTGGGGGAAATTTAAATATATCAAGGAGATCATTTTAATACTCAAGGCACTTTCTAGGAAAGTGGTAAACTGGAAAAATTTTCGAAATTGTTATTGAAGTTCACCAGAAATACGCACAACATCAAACGAAGTCTGTACATGCATTTTTAATCTCAAACGTTGTTCTCAAAGTCGTGAGTACCAATAATATGAAAACCAAGCGAGTACTCCAAATATTAACTTGACTAATAAGCATATTCCGATTTGAGTGGAATATTAACAGCAAAATTCTTACACAGCAGAGTGAATAATTAGTGAATAAACCTAAACAATATTTAAAGCATAAGATTAGTTTACGATGAATTTGATTTGTTTTTGAAAGTTATAATAACGGTTTTAAGTTTTAAAACAAAATTACGAATAGTAAATTGGTTATTAATACTATTCTAGGGATTATAGAATTCAGATTTTACGAATACAATGTCCCACTCCAATTTTTAGCGATGGTGGGCTTAAAAACCGTAATCTACTGCTTAGAGTAAAAGGTTATTCTGACACAACCCTGTTCCACAACATAAACCATTCGCTTATTAACTAACCATAGTTGATTTATAACAGTAACAAGCGATAGTTATATCTTTAAATGTGCATACAAAAGTATTATCAATTCAATTTTTCAACCTTGAAGAATTTGTCTACGCATATTTTTTTTAATAACACAATTATGACATTTTTAAATAACAAGGATCATAGTATTGAAGACAGAGCTGTGGAACAAGTTAGAGAGATACTGTCACAACAATACCTGGCCCTGCCTGTCACTTGTTACATTGTGTTGGCCGCTGTCACAAGAAAACAGCTATGAGCAAAGTTTTCTCTGTCAGAACATGTTGCAAACATAATTTCTTCCAAAGCTGTAAAATTTCATGGATAAGGTGCCTACATTTTTTCATATTGTTCCCAATGACAAAATCTTAAAATTTTTGAGGCGGAAATTTAACTGATGATTAATTGAATTTTATGCAAAGATCTCCTATATTAATCTTATTATTTAAATTTAAAATAGCCTATGCAGAGTTTTTTTAAAATAGCCTAATAGGAAAACTAATTATGTTCAGTTTTTCATAAAAGGCTCCCTCTGCCACAATGATCAAATCAAACATAATTATCTTTTGCAGCATAAACACTAATCAAATTTTAATACACGGCACCCAGAATAAGGAAAAAATTATGCATATTTTTTAAAAGTTTTATTTAATATTCTATTAATAAAAGAAATAGTTGTGAAAATTTGCTATAGATCGCAAACTCGCAAAAGTTTCTGCTATTACTTATAAGAAACATCGCATAGTAATATTGAATTATCCTTTAACTGGCCAACCCATTTTCCCTGTAGGATGAATTCAATGTCCATTTTGACTTGTATACAAGAAACACATTAATATACACCCAAGCGCATCGCAGTACGTATTGGACTGAATATATTTACAATGATTATAAATAAGCTACGTTTAAGGAAATAGTAAACTTAGTAATGAATCTATCTGAATCATTGTCTGCGGCTGACACATTGATCAATCTCAGAGAAGTAGTCTCAAATTGTATTACCTTTTCTCTGATCTATTTCTAATTCGCTAATTTAAGCTATGTTAAACCTATTCATAAATTGATTACAAGAGTTAATTTTTTTCTTTGAATTAATTCTACTATCTTATTTATATTTATACTTCATGATTCCTATATTTGTTTAGTAGACTTTTATAGCTCGTTCCCAGCACACAGGCATATGCCTTTGCTGGGAACTTGTTTCACTAACAAATATGTACACGTGTATATAATGCTTACTGTGTGAAATTAAGTTTCTAAAGTATAAGTTTAACTATATGATACATTTAACTACATTTTACATCTATTTATATTTTTATTTTAAACAGAAATGTTTTATTACAACGGATTGACCCTGAAATATGGTTTGAAAGTATTTACTTATAAATGTTCTTTCTTATACAACAAACAAATTGGCTTTATTATAATTCAATATGCAAACATAGCCGTAAAAGTTATGTTTAAGATTCAAATTATAAAAAGCAGTTTTCAAATTAAACCTTTAGTATGTGACATTAAAAGCTACCTACAACACACTATATTTGAAACAACCCTTGAAAAAATATGCAATATTTTTACTTACATGTTGTATCGCATTAGCTCCATGAAATAATGATATAACATTCAAAACAGTGTTTTATATATTTCCAGTGATACCAGTACAGTTATATGATTATCAAGGAAAAGTTTTAAATTTGAAAACAGGATATAGGAGTATTTTAATAGTTATAAAATAACTTGTTCAGTAACACTTTAAAGCCAGAAATACAAAGAATTATTGCCTCTGAAAAGCGTATGAAATAGAAAAAGCACATGACAAAAAAAATAATTAATCATCCTTAAAAGAAAAAAATGATTCACATATAGAATTTAAAAATGTCAAAACTTGCTTTGTGGGAATGATAAACAACTAGAATATAAAAATGCCAGTAATTAGTATAACATTTTAAATTTAACATAGTGATTTTACAACTAACTATTATATCATACTCCTCATCTTGTTTTGCTATCAGCGTATAGTGAGGTTGGAGGTAAGGTAAAAATACAAGGCGTGGAATATAAACCCGCACGGCTGCAACTATCACAACAACGGAAATAACAACGACTATCCCGAAAAACTTCACATATTATGTGGTATTATTTTAAAATAAATTAGCTAATCATTTTTAAATTTTATAAGCGTTTTTAATTGTTTTGTTAGGTTTAAACTTTTAAATATTTTAAAACCTCAAAAACGTACCTTACAAGATACAATCTACAAATGGTTTAAAATATTTAACAGTATTAGTGAAAAAAAGGTTATAATTGTAGTTATTGACATTATGCTTAAATCTGTTGGAATATTAACTATAGTACCCATAAAGCTGCAACAGTAGCAATTTAAGTATTTTTGTTCTACATTTTAAATTTTGTTTTTCATATTTTTAGTAAATGGACGGCACAATTTATGGTGTCTAACATTTTTTAAATCTATCGCTCAAGTTCAACCTACTAGATCCCATATATACCACGTTACACTTTAAAAGTATAAACATTAAGGGGTAAAATCTTCTATATTAGGAAACTTTATACAGAAAATTTTGTAAATCTAACCTGTACAATTTATTTATGAACCCCATTTCTTTAATACGAAATAATGCCTTTATATTCGTATATTATTCCTTTAGAATCTCATGTCTTTTCTACCAACATATGATCTCAGTTTTATGTCAAATAAGCTAATTAATAGAAAATACAAAATAATTAATTTTGAAAATATTAAAAGTCGCAGCTATATTACATAATAAAGGATCCGGGAAACAATTTGTTCTCCATATCTCTTTTCTTTAAATATAGATAAGGATTGTTCACGAAATTTATTTTTTCGATTTAGGCTTACTCAAAACCAACCGTTAGATACATAAATAATAATTATATCACCATTAAATTTTAACTATATGATGAGATTAAAATTTCATTTTTAAAGGGTAACGAAGTTCTTCAGTCCTATTCTATACTGAACTTTGTCAAATTGACACAAACAGAAGTTAATACAATCCTGAAGGTACAAAGTTGATGAGGTATGGAAACCACACAAGAGAACAACTCAAACAAGGTTCAAACTGAGATCATTAATGGTTTCACTGAAGCGTGTATTCATCTGAACTGTAAAGGATGCAAGAATGGCAAATCTGCTTCCAATCATTGTCTCACAGTCAGTTGAGTCACTACTTTGGTGCTGTGATTTGCACTTTCTGTATTATGCGAGGTAGCAGTAAAACATCAATAGGTACTTGCACCAGCATGTCTGTGTTTACGTCGCTCTCAACAAGCTTAAGTTAAGTAAATTAGTCTTATTAAAGTGTACATCTTAACTATATTTAAGATAGTTAACTATAGTTAACCGTTGATTTAACTGTAAGAAAACCTATAGTGAATTACTCCGTAAATCCTTCGGTAATTCTATTTATAAAAATTACTAAGTATTACTTTTTTGAAAGCCGGTTCTAATAGATCCAGAATACTAGCAAAAAATTATTTAAAAACAGACAGACAGACATAAAATCATACAGTAGGTAAGTGTTCACATACCACGTTGAGAAAAGATAAGTTTTAACTGCCCATTAATTTATATTATAGACTTCAATGACGCTCAGTTCAATCAAATAGATTAATCAAAAACCCTATTTCATAAAAACATAACTTTTCTATTTATAAATGAAGTTTAATTCAAAATATTCAAAGTTTGAAATGTTTCCCGAGACATCTCAGGTGTTTATAACTTTATGTCGTTTATATGGAATAGAAAGTCATTATATGTCAGTTTCTTCTCAATACATCGTACGAATTAACATATGGAGAGGAATGAAATCTTTTCATCCCCCGAGAGTTAGTATTCGAAAGAACGGAGCCAGTTATTATATTATTCAATTTATTTTTTCAAATCATCAACCTTCTTAAATCGTAGACTCAAATTATTAAAAACATTAAACAATTTATATTTCGAACTTCAATTTATGAAGCAAATATTTTTAATTAACAGAATAAATAACCGATATATTGTGGTTTTCCCAGCTTTCAAAAGGGATTTACTCCTTTACAACTGTGCTATACTGAATGAGTAGAGCAAATTATCTCGTTTCTAAATGTCTATTAGAAAGGTTATTTCAATTATATCGCATAAAGCTGGTTCTTTCTGATGTTCAGGATGTTATCTCTTTGATTTGTATCGGCGTTTAGGATATAGTATATTAGTGTATATATTTGTTTATTAATAAGTTTATTTTAATATGACAGAACTTTACATTCTATCATTAGTTATTTTCAAAAGTATACACTATTTAACTAAATTCTTAATAAATTTATAACTGTTTAAATTAGGCAGGTTCTTTTGAGAATAAACTAAAAAGTACTATCATCTTCAAAGGAACAAAGAATTGAGACCTTTGTTTATCATTTCTTATTCATAATTACGAATTATTCTACTTCTATTATCGATTTCCCTACCTAATACTAGATAAGGACTTCATTTCTCCTACAAGAAACTACTCGAAAATCTCTCTTACTAAGGTGAATGCATGTAACATATATGCCTAATTATATTTATACTGCCATCTCACAACACAGAAAATGCAAAGCATAGAATTAAAGCAATGATTATAGTCTACTCGCTTGACAATAAGTTGAAAACGGAATTGCCAACCTTACGTCAGTTAAAGTTAAGAGTAATACACGCTCTGGTGAAATCATTAATGATCACAGCTTTAACCTAGCTTGAGTTGTTCTCTTTGTGGTTTTCATAACCCATCATCTTTGTATCCTAGAATTGTTAAAATGAATAATTGTGTGATGCACTGCTATAGACTTTGTTATTCAAACGAGTGAACTTCAATATTTGACACTAACCCCTCACTAAACAATCTAATATATTTATTTTATTTCTATTTTGGTGTTTTATGGTGGTGTGGAATGTAAAAAGAGTATACGGTAATTACATTTTCTTGCGCCTACGGCATTATCAGTTATCAGTATGAGAGATAAAATAAATTAAAAGATTGTAATTCTATGAATTGGAAATAAAATCCTGAGGGTTAATTTAAACCAATCACTTACATTTATATATCAATATGTATTTGTATTCACCTGTAGTGTTATAGAATGTAATCATTACTAGAATTTGTAATAGGATTAAAACATACGTTCGCCTTGAATAAGTTTATGAGATACTTACAATTTTTAACGAATGACATATTTTCCTGTGTTCACCTTTATGTAATATTTACTATTGAGTTTTGGATATTATTCACAAACAAATTGACTAAAATAATTAAAAATACATGATAATCTTATACAAGTTAATTTGCGTCTACATGTCCATAATAAAAATACATTCCTGTGCACTAACTTCTTTGACTAACATACGTTTCAAATGTCATTAAAGTTTTATAGTCTAACACTCCAATTCAAATTTCACTGCCACTTTATCATCTTCTAAATTAGTATTTCGGCTTTAAAGTTGGAAGAGCACCAAGAAACGAATGCTATTTTTTATTACTAGAAAAACAATTATAACTAGCTTAACAATTTTCTTAAACATCTAGTACTCGCAGATTGATTGATTGTTCATCACTATTTTGTTATATATAAATGAAAAGTGTTCTTGAACATGGAGTTCCTCTTAACGTTGTGTTAGTATTTAAAATACGAACTTTTACAAAGATAATTCCTAAAATGCTACATGGATTAATCTATTATTTTGATAATTAGAATTTACTTTACAAATTATACTTATCCCGATTTCACGTAAATTTGTTCCGGACGTAATAACAAATGATAATAGTTTATTGTATACGAAAGTACTACATTTTTGGGACTTATTCATAAGAAACATAAATTAATAATTACTGTTTTGTAATACCGTAAGGCATTTATGAAATTCTATAAGAATAAAAATGAAATATTGTTTAATTTGTATTCTGAAATGTTACTGTTTGTTTCATTGTATATGTACAAATAAAAAAATAATATTCTTGGGCATAACGTTAACACAAACTACGAGTATGCCCAACTATCTATAGTGTAAAAGTTTAAGCTGAGGTTACATGCAAAATTTAATTTCCTTAGCTCACTTTATCCTTGAGTTGTCCTGTACACAAATAGACAGACGGAAAATGATACAGAAAAGTAATGTTCACATCTCTCCGGGAGACAAATGGAAACTGTGACAGCTTACTGAGTGTTATGTTTCAAGAATACTTATTCAAATTCTACTGTACGACTTGCTTTATTATGCAACTCATTCTCTTGTCTTTAGTAAGGAAGTTTTATGCAAAGTTTAATGTCTAAATGTGAAACCATTCTCTCCATAATCCCAGACGATACAGTTACATTTTTGTTTATTAATTTGGTTATTAATCAGGAAGAGGCCGCTGATAACTGTGAGTATGAGTAAATAACACTTATTGTACCTTTAGGTTATGGTAGATTATGATACCTCTTTTAAAGAGTGGCTAGGGAATAAAAGCTTAAGGTTTTTTCGAAACACTATTTTTAAACTTGTATAAAATAATCATCAAATGTACGAGATTAATACTATAAATCATTTTGATTTTAATCTTTTTAATAAAATTTTGAGTTTATTTGCAATACAGCAAGTGTGCTTCTCACGTACTGCCACAAGGTTATGTAAAGTGTAAGTTAAACTTAAAATTTAACTTAGCATATTTACCTTTTACTAAAAAAGCACGTGTACGTTTTGTACCGAACGATGATATCAAATGGGGTGGTGACTTCTGAGGTCGTAGTAATAAATACTCGAATTTAATTAATGAAACTTACAAGCACCACTTTTAGTTGGTAAATTAAACGTATGCCTTGCCAGGTTGCTGCCAATTAGAGTACAAGAACTAAAAATGTATATCTGATAGGTGGGCCTAAAATATCCAATGTTCTATGGAGTTATGCCTACGATATTTTACTTTATAAAACTTTAAGATTTTACTTCCCTTCACAATATGTAGACTCACAACCCGGGCGTCGGCGTCTTGGCAAGAGACATTGAAGCTGTAGTCTAAGAAGGGATATTTTTAGTCGGTAATTACTAGAAGAGGAGTAGAAGTTTTGAAAGTGGTAGCCATCTACTCAAATAATACGTGAGCTCGCCTAAAACAAATTCGCGACGGTATTAGCCATTTAATGAGACAAAAAACTTATGACGACAACGTGCTCGTCAGAAGGACGACGCCACAACTTGTATCCATTCAAATCAAGCAAATAAAAGATCTTAAAGGGTAAGTTACTTTACTATTTACAACTTTACTTTACGTTACATTCATTTTTATATGTTTGGCATCAAAGGGCAAATTTAATAATACGAAAATATAAATTTTACTTACGGACATAGCGCGCGAGGTGAAATCGGTCACGTAGTTGGGCTGCTACGAAGGGTTACAATAAAATATTCATACGCGTGCCAATTAGGTAGTTAGTCCGTCGATAATTTAGTTCCGGAACATTGGATAATAAATAATATTAAGTTGTACTGGCTAACTAGGTTGTGAAATGTTGCATTATATAAAATGGAACTAACTAACGGTACAGTTTTTATAATTGGGTTCACTGGCCTAGAGTAGGTTTAAAACGTCACTCTCTAATGAGGTGTTTCGTATCTCGAGGATCCAAAGAAGTTATTTTTAATTATTGCCAGCCAAGATTCTTCCACACTTCTTTTGTCCTTCATATCCGCTTTCCGAAACTCTTGCAAATTCCTTAACCACTTCAAACACCGACTTCGCTTCACTGTCTTTCAAATTTTCAAGCAGTCACATTCTACTCTCTCTATTAATATGTTTTTATATTATGCTATAAGCAGTTTACAAATTAAAATTGACTGAACTTGTACGCTCTTTACATCAAAATTAGGATCTTCTTTAATATAATTCGATGTATTAGTTATATTTTAATTATAACATTTTGGTTTTGTTCTGAATCGCTTATTGGATATTAATATTATCGTAGTTGCACACACGCGTAAATATAGACTCAGTTCTCAAGACAGGATTTTTTACATGTGAACCTCCTCATGTAATCTGTTGATGGTATATTTGAATACATCTAGGCTATAAATGATATAAATATGTAGTAAAGGTAAAAGTCAATAGGATGTTTTGTATATAAGATGTATATTACATTTTGACATTGTGAATGATTTTAATATTTTGAATTTATTATTTTGTCAACAAAAATATTTAGGGTCTTTTAGATCAGCGTCGTAATGAAAGAAAAATAATAATAATGTGTACGTATATGAATATATAATAAGACATACAAAGCCTCTTTTAAATCCATTACATTCCAAAATATCTTTGTAAAGATAATTTAATAATAGATTTGAATAATAGAGTTATGGCATTGTCCTGAATTTTCAATGTTACACACAACACTAGAGAAAACACGTTTACACAAAGAACGTGAAAAGTCATTCTAAATACTATAAAAGTGTATGTGGAAATCCTGCAGAACCCAAGTCACGATTCTTCTTAACTAAGATCAAGACGTAATGTCCACTTCAACCAGCTTAAATGTGTTCACAAAACGATAAATGATCGTGCACGATAACAGTGGATTTTACTGCAACAGAACTGTAGCTTTGAGACCGATTCTGCTAGCAAAATAGTTAAAGCACCATTTCAATGTCCTGCAGTGCTGTTATAGTAGTAGGTACTTTCCGGCTCAGTCCATTAATTTTGTTAGACCTGAAATTTTAAATATGTATTCCATATTTATTTACATGAACTGAATACCCCCAAAAGCGCTCTAAGACAGCAAGATTGATTGTAAATATTATATATGTATTTCAAACACCATGCTTATAGCGTTGTGTATTGTTTTTTCTTGAAAGACCGCCATAGTTATCCAAAAAAAGTACCAAGATTGTCAATGAACTTAACCAATACACTAATAAGGTCAGTCTTTGTATCATATTAGAACTTGTTTCAGCATTTCTTGCCCAAGTTATTGATGAATTAAAAATCCCTATGAAATTTATATATATATATATATATATATATATATATATATATATATAATATACAGACTACGACGTTTTATTTTTAGGTTTGTATGGTTGCCAAAACGGAATGAAATAGCGAACCAAGCCATCTAATGAACTCAGCCGAAAAATTTAAAAGATCAAGCTTTGTACCAATTTTTAACATTAACAGTGATAAAACAGTTTTTATAGGATTTACATTTGAGTGATATTTTTTTTAACCGCTTAAGTTACAAAATAGTGTATAAATATTGTTGTGAAATGTTATAGACCAATAAATTATGGAGTTGTGGTATTGCATTTCTCAACGGCCGCCGCGCCAGAATGGATTGAAAAGACATAATACTGTAAGCTGGCCACCGAACTGAACTGAAACATTTATATGATTAATTTAGGTTAAAAAATCCACGAAATGATTGACAGTTATTGTCTCTACAAATCGAGTTGTAGGTTTTAAAATTTGGTTCTAGATTATAGTAATGTTTATTGTATATTCTCTTCGTTATAAATGAGGTACGACAACGCAAAATGTGTATTCGGTAAGTTCTTTTTAGTGATTGAATGAAACATCGTGCGGTGTTTAAAGGCCGCATTAATAATAATGTTAAAGAGGTCAATCAAGCGATAGAAAATACATGTTTTGAGCTTTTTGTAAGATAAGGTTTTTGAAACATTTATTTTATCTACTAGCAAATTAACAAAAAGTAATTAAAGATTACGACATATTATAGTATGCTAACTTTATTTTTTTAAATATATTTCGAGCGTTAGGAAATAAATATTTTATAATTTATTTAAGAAATGTAATTATTCCCCGTATCAACTTGGGTATTATTTGTATTAGCCTAAATGCAAGCAATACATAATTTTGTAAATTTCTTTGTATTGTTTATTATCATACTCATACAGGAAGTTAAGCTTTCCAATTTATTGAGTCACCCAATATCCTATACATATTGAAAAAAATGGAGTAACTTAGTAATGTTAGCATAGTTAGGGATGAAATGATAAATGATAATCGTCTTATAGCGATCTTAGTGTCTCTCCCAAGTTAGTAGTTGGCCAACTCCAGTAATAGTTTATAGATACTGTTGGGCAGAGTTTGCTCTATACAATGCTCAGAGTTCAGTACAATGAAGTGGTCAGTCCACTTAGATGGCTTAGTACCAATTGGCTTCATAGCATTTAAAGTAAGGTATTAACTTTAAGGCATTCCCACTTAATTTCACAAGAATCAAGTGATTTAGTGTCCAATTAAAAAAAATCAAAATCAGAACCATCAAAATAAATATGTACGCAGTAATAAATTAAATAAAGTAATAATTAGTTACATTAAAATAACAAACATTATTAATTGCTTATTATCGTACAAATTATAACCCCACTGTAGGGGGATCCGCAAGTTACCCAAAATCCCTTTACACATTGTATGAGTTGTTTAACTACAATTAATTATCCGGTTTAAAAACGAGTTCATTATGTTTATTATAGTAGGTAGACACGTGAATACTTTCTCAAATCAAACTTATTTTTTATTAAATAGCAGTTCTGTGATTTCAATTGTGTATAAATGTTTGGCTGTTGTATACTACATGTTTATTACAAGTAACTTTGAAATAATATTAAAATTGAAGACTTTGACTTTCAATCACTTTAACAATACTTGCAACGTCATGTGCTCTCTTGAATACTCTTAGTATTAGGTGAATGAAAATCTCCTTATTTTCTTTTTATATCAAAATAATGCAATAATCCGCAAAATCTCGGTCAGACTTGTAGAGTAATAATTTAAAAACACCAACAACTAAACCGCAAAAGATACAAAAAAAGACGCCGACAGGCGCGTATCGGTGGTTTTTTAGCGACACCTTCCCCTATCCAGTTATCATCAATGCCTTTAATTGGCCACCGAATATCCAATCAAAAGGCCAGAAAGACTCATTGCCAACCTCCATTGTTATCAAAGTCGACTTCCAAACATGTTACAATGTTAAGAGTTATCAGTTAGTTGTTACTGGGTTGTGTAAAAGTGCATATAAAGTAGCCATGTTCGCTTATGCAGTGACGGATGTCTTTAAATAAGTACTGTTGGAATTTTATTGATATGATTCAAATGGTTGTTATCCAGCAAATTTTTATGCCTATGCGAGTTTTTTTGTTATTAGAATTTAAATATGTTCTACAAACTCTATTTGGTACAGGAATCAACAGAATAGATTTTTTCTCATATCTATTTAAACTTATCTTCTTAAATTGTTTTCCTTAGTTTTTAAATATTTGAAGAGATATTAATTAGTGACAAAAAATGTTATCGGATAAACAACACATTTTTTACCTATATTTATAAAACATTTTTCGCATTTGAGAAAATATGCTACACACACGTAAGAAAAAGCTTGTTATACACACTTATATGTAAATATATTAAATATAAACACACACACACACGCGCGCGCACACACATATTAGTTGCTATTCATTTCTAGTATTTATTATAATTATATTGTTTTTTATGTTTGTGTGTGTGTGTGTGTGTGTGTGTGTGTGTGTGTGTGTGTGTGTGTGTGTGTGTGTGCGCGCGCGTGCGGCTCGCGTTCCTGTTTGTGCGTTCGTGTGTTTGTGTCAAACCTTTTATGTCATCAATCTGTAACGATCTTATATTAATAGTTAAATTTGCTGTTAAGCTCTACTCTTAGACATAGCTGGACCAATTCGATCAATTTGTATTTATATTTTTCAAAGCCCAAGGAAGGTTTTTACGGAGACAAAAATTTGGATACTTTTCTAGGGTTTAATTTGGAATAAATAATGATAATATTTACGATAAACATTGTTATATAACTGTCATCAAACAGCAATTGACACTCTTAGCTGAACTTCTATATAATATTTTATAGTAAAAGGCATTGTTTGATCGGTAATAATTTTTATTCTAAAGTCGAAATTATTCTACAATATTTTAACACAGATTTCACCAATAACGAATTTAGACCACCGATTGCAGAATAAATATTATCCTGGAATTACGCAGATAATTCCACAAACACACAACAACTTTTTGCACATCTGTTGTTGGGTTGTTAAAGCACGTTCTAAAACAACATAACAATAATGTATGTATTATGTATAACTGCAGTTATACAGTTATACATAAGGTATTCGAAACTCTTTGGTTCATTTGACACTAAAACACCAATATTAAATGTCATTTCCCTAGAAAAAATCCATCTGTATTTCTTAGATTCCTAAAATTGCAATAATTGGGAAGCAGGAAATAGTGATTGGGTCGACCTATGTTCAAACTTAACGACCTCCTTGGGTTTGCAAATATATACAGCTGCAATGTTTTACTTTTACACTTTTTCTCAAATTTTTTACACTGGACGACATACGTAATTATCAGTATAACAAAATTTATAGAATCAATGTACAGATAGTTGCTCGAAAGGAAGTCTTGTATTATAATTTGAGACTAAAAATCCTCCAGATGTAAGTGGATACTCACATCCGCCCAGACGCCGATGATGAACAAACAGGAAATGCTTGTTTAAGCAGCGGAAATGCTTATTTCTAAAAATCATGCGACGATGTAAGGGACAGCCATGCTGATATGAAAAATTGGTACTCACCAATTATGATGGAGAGATTTTTCATAGGCGTGGTCATGGAGAGCTGGGGGGGGAACAACATGAAAAATGAGGAACAACGAAGGAGAGAGGCAAGAAGTCGAGGACGGGATTCAAAAAGCGACGTTTGGGAGTGCCAGTGCTTGTGTTCGTGTGCGGGGGAAAAATCTTTTAGGCGTTATAAGTGTCAAGTGCAAAAAAATGTAAGTAATCTTGTATTTAATTTTAGGAACGTAGTATTATATTTCAGGATTCAATAATCATTTTAATACGTCTCATTTACAATTCCAAGGTACCTGTTCCTAAAGTAATGAAAAGAAAAGATTATAATGTGTAGAAATCAAAATGAATAGTTTAATACTGAAATTCATATTTTATTATTTCATATATTTTATTTAAATGTTCTCAATTTGGAAAGATAACTCATTTGTTTTAATCATGTAAATTTATGTAATGTTTAGATATTTTAAAAGAACGTTTTCTCACGTTAGTTCATGAAACACATATTTATTGAAACACTACAAAAATTACTAATAAATGTTATAGTTAAATAAATTAAACATAAATTGTAATGAATAATTTAATATTAAACATAAATGGTATTAAAGTTTGTGTTCAATGTGTCGGTTGACGTTATCCATTGTTAATTAAAATTTTAATCAATATAATGAGATGCTGTTACGAATAAAATACGTGTTGGTTCATTTGAGGGTGTTGTATTGCCAATCGAACCTGTTATTTAAATCCTCTCACAACAGCCCTTGCTCATAATACATATATATTTCACAACCTTAATCTATTCAAAACCAACCTTACAAACCTTACAACAGCATATAGAATTATACATGGTACACTTAAATGGCACGTGGACTTTTTCGGATTACGCTGTATAGAAGCTTAAATATATTCAAAATCATGTTTATTAAGTGTTAATAACCGAAAAAAATCTATAATCCTGATATAGTTTCCAATTAAAAACTAATTGCACATCTGTTGTTGGGTTGTTAAAGCACGTTCTAAAACAACATAACAATAAAACAATTGCTTGAACTGTCTCTATATAAAAAATTTATGAAGGCTTCAAATAGCTATTAATAACCACTTTAAAATAAACAGAACAGGGTTTACTATAAACTACAATCTTACAATCAGCAGTTGACGAATAAGAAGAACAAGAAGATCCAACATGTTTGGTATACATTACACAGTTTCAATTTTATCTATTCAGAAAACATGTTTCTTTTTAAA